>NC_045977.1:30548714-30848714 GCF_010909765.2 Amblyraja radiata | reverse complement strand
TCGCTAAACAAGTCATGAAAATGACGTGTGTGAAATCTTCAAGGTTCTACTACAAACTGTGTGTTTCCATCATTGTTATGTTCATAAGTCGGAGGAGTAGAATTAGGCCATTCGGCTCACCTAGTCTACTCCGCATTCAATCACGGCTGATCTATTTCTTCCTCCAAACCCCATTCTCCTGCCTTCTCCCCATAACCTTTGGCACCCGTACTAATCAAGAACATATCAAGCTCTGCTTTAAAAAATATCCAATGACTTGGGCTCCACCGCTGTCTGTGGTAATGAAATCCACAGATTCGCCGCCTTCTGGCTAAAGAAATTCCTCTTCATCTCCCTTCTAAAGGTGCATTCTTTTATTCTGAGAATGTGGCTCCTTTCTAGACTCTCCTAGATTGTTTGAGAGCAGGTATACAACATAACTCTCCTGTCCTTTAAAATCACAGTGTACACATAACAAAGATACACATAGTACACAGCATCATCCGAGTATCGCCCTCTCTCCTAGTGCAGAAGAGTGGTGCCAACTTCATAAGTTCATGTTCATAAGGTCTTGGAGCAGAATTAGTCCATTCGGCCCTTCAAGTCTCCTCCAGCATTCAGTCATGGCTGGTCTATCTTTCCCTCTCAACTCCATTCTCCTGCCTTCTCCCCATAACCTCTGACACCCAACTTATATCTTTCTCCTCTGCCAAGTTCTACAACAGGCTGGCAAGTGTCTTTATTACATCGGATGTGCCTGGCCTTAATGATATCAACTTATTCTCCGCTATTCCACTCACATTATTGAGTTTTTGGAGCTGGTTGCCTAGCAACGCAAGCAGGGGTTCAAGGAAATTCTGGTTGGTGTCCTTGGAGTAGCAAAGCAGTTTTGTGCCGACATTATAATATTTGAGATGATAGAGATTCGGGATGTGTACCAACAGGATTTAGCAGAACAGCGCTGAGAATGTGGGGACTGCAGACATCAGTGTTCATGCTTTAGAAACATAGAAACATAGAAAATAGGTGCAGGAGTAGGCCATTAGGCCCTTCGAGCCTGCACCGCCATTCAATATGATCATGGCTGATCATCCAACTCAGTATCCTGTACCTGCCTTCTCTCCATACCCCCTGATCCCTTTAGCCACAAGGGCCACATCTAACTCCGTCTTAAATATAACCAATGAACTGGCCTCAACTACCTTCTGTGGCAGAGAATTCCACAGATGCACCACTCTCTGTGTAAAAAATGATTTTTTCATCTCGGTCCTAAAACATAGAAACATAGAAACATAGAAATTAGGTGCAGGAGTAGGCCATTCGGCCCTTCGAGCCTGCACCGCCATTCAATATGATCATGGCTGATCATCCAACTCAGTATCCCGTACCTGCCTTAAGACCTCCCCCTTATCCTTAAACTGTGACCCCTTGTTCTGGACTTCCCCAACATCGGGAATAAATTTATTGCATCTAGCCTGTCCAACCCCTTAAGAATTTTGTAAGTTTCTATAAGATCCCCCCTCAATCTTCTAAATTCTAGCGAGTACAAACCGAGTCTTGTTTTGGCATATGGGCGTTGCTGGCAAGGCTGGCATTTATTGGCAATCTCTAATTAGTCCTGAGTAGCTGTAAGAGAGCTGGCATCTTGTGATAAAGGTGCTAACGATTAAATTCTATGAACATTGGTTACATTACGAGATTAGCATTCGGAGTTAAACGCACAGATCGGTTACAAGCTGAGTCTCTTGCCCAGAGTATGGGAATCGAGAACCAGAGGATGTAGATGGGGGAAAGAATTAACGGGAACCTGAGGGGTAACATTTTTACACAAAGGGTGGTGGGTGTGCGGAATAAACTTCTGGAGGAGGTAGCTGAGGCAGGTACTATCGCAATGCTTAAGAAACCTTTTAGACAGATACATGGATAGGACAGGTGTCGAGGGTTATGGGTCAAACACAGGCAGGTGGGACTAGTGTAGATGGGGCATGTTTGTTGGTGTGGACGTGAGGCTGACTGGCCCGTTTCCATGCTGTATGACTCCATAACACTAGTTCAGAGACACAAGTTCAAATCCCGACACTGCAGCTGGGAGTGGGAGGGGTAGTGTGCTAAAGGCTCATGCCGTCAAACAAATGTGTTAGCAGGAGGAACATGAAGTGATCAGATGGTTGTAAAAGCCTCATCTGGTTCACCTTTGCTCTTCAGGGACAGACAGCAGCTGGTGAATGTAAACGGGAGTGTCTCTGACCTATGTATGACTTATTTTAGTTTAATTTTGAGATACAGCGCGGAAACAGGCCTTTCGGCCCACCAACTCCATGCCGACCAGCGATCGCCCCGCACATTAACACTACCCTACACACACTAGGGACAATGTACACATACACAAAGCTAATTAGCCTGTACGTCTTTGGAGTGTGGGAGAAAACCGAAGAACTCAAAGAAAACCCACGTGGTCACGGGGAGAACATACACACTCCAACCAGACAGCACCCGTAGTCGGGATCAAACCCGGGTCTCTGGCGCTGCAAACGCTGTAAGGCAGCATCTCTATCGTTGTGCCACCGTCCCGCACAATTCGATACAAACACACCATGGAGTTCAGTCTTCACAGTTCAATGAATATTAGGGATGAATGATAAATCAATCACTGCCAGTGACATTGGGATCCTACAAGACAGTATATTGAAACCAAATGCAATAACAAAACCACCTTCAATGTGATCACACCAACAGTCTTCTTCTGGCGTACGGCGTGCACAGCTAAATTTGTAGGACAACTTGTTTTATTTGATCTTATTTGGTTGTGCACACCGGGTTGATTGCTTGCGTCGAAACAGGGCGGACCACGTGAAGGTTGCAATCTCCCACCCCACACCAACACTCACATCGGCCCATGGCCATCCCTTTCCAATCTCCATGGAGATCATTCTCTTGTCAATTCCTTGGTTTGCTCATCCCTTCCCATCCAACCCATCCCCTCCTCAGGTGTATTGCTCTGTAATCGTAAGAGATGAGTTGAGTTGAGTTTATTGTCGTTTGTACCGAGGTATAGCGAAAACATTTGTCGCCTGCAACATAGTTAACAATACTTTTAAAACACCCTATCATCCTGTAGCCAATCCTGATCATGCATTTACAGCCCAGCTCAGCTCTTTCTGCAAAACCCTCATACATATTAACGATTGAGGGGACATCTGGACATCTCCCTGTGCTAGCTTCCTCCCAGGACCCAGACACTGGGTTGGCGGGAGAACAAAGGACGACCCGGCGTGGGGAAGTTGGGGGGAGAAAACCTGGCACGGGAAACTTTTGTAAATGTCAGTCCTCTTTACGTGGTGACTATTTGCATACCTTGGGTACGCAAGCAAAGAATTTCACTGGGACTTGCCACATGTGACAATAAAGTATGCAATTCAATTCCATTCTCCAGATTGTTGGGTGTGGTGTAGATCTGTGGGTGTAGTATGGTGTATGTAGAGTGCTGGGTGTAGATCCTTGGGTGTATGTCAAGAGTTGTGTAAGTGTGCTGTGTTAAATGTGGTGTGTATAGAATTGGGCGTAGTGTGCTGTCTGTAGATTGTTGGTGTAGGTTGCCGGGTGTAGTGTGAGAGATGTGTGAGAGATGTCAAGAATGTGAGAGATGTCATGACTTGACATGACTTCAGAATTAAGGGACAGAAGTTTAGGGGTAACATGAGGGGGAACTTCTTTACTCAGAGAGTGGTAGCGGTGTGGAATGAGCTTCCAGTGGAAGTGGTGGCGGCAGGTTCGTTGGTATCATTTAAAAATAAATTGGATACGCATATGGATGAGAAGGGAATGGAGGGTTATGGTATGAGTGCAGGCAGGTGGGACTAAGGGAAAAAAGTGTTCGGCACGGACTTGTAGGGCCGAGATGGCCTGTTTCCGTGCTGTAATTGTTATATGGTTATATGGTTATAAGTGTTGGATGTAGAATTTGGAGTGCAATGTGTTGTGCTACAGTGTGGGGTGTAGGTGTGTAGGGTGTGGTGTGTTTAGAGTGTTGGGTGCAGTGTGTTGGGGTGTAGAGTATTGTATGCAGAGAGTAGGGTGTGGTGTGATGGGGTGTAGAGTGTTGTGTGTAGGGTGTAGTGTGTCGTGTGTTGTGTGTGGCGGGTTGGGTAAAGTGTGCCCTGTTAGTGCGTTGGGTGCTGAGTGCTAAATATCATTTTGTTTTACAAGATTCGGGCAAAGTCTTAGCCTCAGCCACTGATGATATAGTTCTGAAAAACAATACTCACTGCAACCTTGAGGCTGAACTTGCCTTCAAAGCTTACTTCAAGGCACGGAAGACGTGATTCTGTAAAGTGCCGTTTGATCTGCTGTTTATGCTTTTTAAATTTTGGGGATGTTTGAAATCGTTGCATCCAGCTAGTATTAAACAACAGAAGCTGAGAAAGAATAATTTGGAAGATCATTTTTGGTAATTTAGTTCCAATTCAGCATTCTCCCTGTAGCTTTTATTTTTCCGGGGGAATCACTGTGATCAGACGGATATGCTGTTTAGCTCAGTCAATTACAGAGCATGGGAACTGTGATTCAGATGATCTGACGCTCACTCTGCCACTTTGTTTCAGCGTTTTTAGAGTGGTTTATTTACTTGTGTGTGCTGTGTGAGACACTGAGACCATATCTTGCCTTCATGAAACAATACTTCAGTACAGAGTGTACTAAGCAAAGGCATGATTATCATTTGATGTCAAAAGTGCAGGATCATGCTGATGATGGATGTTGACAGCACTTGGTACACCATGTCTTTAGCTAAATACTTCTGAAGGTCACTGGTGCTTCATTGGTGTATAACTAAACGACAAATTTGTAAAGTGAGATGTTTGAAAAATCCGAAGATACTGAGTTGATCGCACTTTCCCAAATGGAAATTGTTCCCAAAAGAACTTAAGTCTCAAATCATTGAATAAACAGATACGTTCATAGGTTCATAAGTGATAGGAGCAGAATTAGGCCATTCGGCCCATCTCAGAACTGATTTCTGAGTTCCTATCAGTGAACCCACAGATGGGATCCCATCCCATGGATTAAAACCCAGTCACATATCATAAACAGTTCATGAGTTCATAAAACTTTCGACTGTTAACTTTAGAGATACAGCACGGGAATAGGTCCTTTGGCCCACCGAGTCCGCATCCACCAACAATCACGCTGCACACTGGCACCATCCTACACACTAAGGACAATTTACAATTTTACCGATGCCAATGTCAGTCGCGTAACTGACGGCCAAAGTGGGACAGGCCCAAGACCCTGGCGCGACGCAACGTTTCACCTCCAACAGCAGCAGAAGCAGGCAAACGATCGCCGAGCTCGGCCTGGGGCTCACGGCCGTTGCGGATTCGGATCCGCACGCACTTCTACTCCCAGAGCGGGGCCAAGAAAATTGAAGATAGACACAAAATGCTGGAGTAACTCAGCGGGACCGGCAGCATCTCTGGAGAGAAGCAATGAGTGACGTTTCGGGTCAAGACCCTACTTTCAGACTGAAGAAGAGTCTCGACACGAAAAGTCACCCATTCCTTCTCTCCAGAGATGCTGCCGGTCCCGCTGAGTTACTCCTGCATTTTGTGTCCGTCCAGAAGGCTATGCGGGCGCACGAAGACGCGCGGGACCGTCGCGCCTCAACGCGTAATTAGCGTGCCAAGGACACATAAGTGGGACAGGGGCTTAAGTCCTTTGGTCTCCACAGCCGACTGTGACAATGAATCCCACAGCTTCATCACCCGCTGGTTAAAGAAATCCCTCCTCATCTCCTTTCTTTACAGTATTAGGAGCAGTTTCATCTTGCGATTGTAATCCTGAGCTCAAAGAAAGTATTATTAAGAAACCCCTCTTAATTAAACTCAAATAACTGTAAATAATGTCAACTTACGGATGATATATTGATCTCAGGGGCTGATTGCAACAATTCAATGAAGGGGAGTTTGCCCCGGTCTCCAAGATAATCTAAATCACTCATCTACCTGGCCATCATCACTGGAATATTGAAGTACATAGAATAGTGTGGTATAGTGTAAGAGGTGTAGTGTGGAAACAGGACCTTCAGCCCAGCAAGTCCATGTTGACCAGTAAGTACTGATTTCTTCCTCCTCTCACTCCTTCTGTCAGCTGCGTTTCCAACGTTACAACACAATGGCACTAGAAAGGTGTTTCACAGCGTTTAAAATACCATTGAGTCGTACAGCACAGAAACAGGGCGTTCATACCAACCCCTCCATGCCAAACAAGAAACCCATCGAAGCTTGCCCCATTTACCCACATTTGACCCACGTTCCTCTCTGGCGGCACGGTGGCGCAGCAGTCGAGTTGCCGCCTTACAGCGCCAGAGACTCGGGTTCGATCCTGACTATGGATACCGTCTGTACAGAGTTTGTACGTTCTCCCCGTGACCCGCGTGGGTTTTCTCCGGGAGCTCCGGTTTCCTCCCACACTCCAAAGACGTACAGGTTTGTAGGCTAATTGGCTCGGTGAAATTGTAAAAATTGTCCCTAGTGTGTGTAGGATAATGTAAGTGCGCTGCTCGGCACGAACTCGATGGGCCAAACGGCCTGTTTGCGTGCTGTATCTCTAAACTAAAAGCACACATGTAGGGGGAAAATGTAGCATCTGGAACCATCGTCCGGGTGCTCCGGTTTTCTAACCAGATCCCAAAGACGTGCAGGATTGTAAGTTAATTGGCCTCTGTAAACTGCCCCTAGTGTGCAGGCCAGCTTATGGTCAGCTTGGTGACAGAGGGGCCTACTTTATGTGCACTTGTGTAAACTTGCATCCATCACAAAAATCTGTTAACATGGTGTAACCGAGGGAAGTACAGAGTTGGAACAAGCGAATGAATACATTGAGATGAACAGTCCCTTCTCAAGAGGACCTCTGTAGATCTCTGCACAGAGTAGGTCCTCTCTGAGCTTGTGCCAAGCAGGAGGTGCCCTGAGGAACCTCGTTCTTTCTTTCCCGGGTCTGAAGCGTCTCCAAATGAAACAACAATTCGCTGCCTACTGTGGAAGGGTTAATATTATTTTTTTAATTTACATTCAGAAATCCCAATCTCCTTTGAAGCAGCAGGCTGTTTGCTTCATTCACGCTGGGTTAAATCAACACAAGCATTAATGAGCGTGTATCTGCCAGCGATTTCAATCAAAGAACCTTGCACAAAGAAAACGCATTTGCTTGTAGCGTCAGTTCATTGGGTCAGCCTCATTATCGGGAAGTGGTGCTGGAGGAATATGACAAAATGCAGCAAAGTTCACACATTTGCTATTTTTCACTTGTTTCCGTCCCAAGGCTTTTGCTCCAGTGTCTTTGCCTCCCTTGACTTCAACCGGTTTCCAACCCAATTAAATGCAAACCGTGGAGAAAAGGGAAGGGCTTCCTTGGGAGGATGTTGTACGGGGACAGCGAAAGTTAATTTCGCAATAACTCCTCATTAACTGAATCTGTTAAAGCACCACGTTCGCTGAGAATTGGCGGAATATGTTGCAGGTAAACCGCGGAAAGAAGCAACCCAACGGAGTGGAAGAACTGAGAATTTGTCCGATTGGAACGGATGGTGTTTGCCATTATTAATTTATTGTAAGACCCAGGAATTGGCATCAAAGAGATGCATTGTGAGCAGATTCTTGACAGGTTTGCTCCACCTAAGCCGACGAAAACCTTAACATTCCAGACAGAAATGTTTGAAACCAGATGGCAATAACGACATTGCTGGATTTATGACCTTATTGTGAATTATTCCCCAGCAGCTATTTACGCAGAAGGACTACGGCTGCTTTAAGACTGTACTAATGAGGAGTTTTATGATCCAAACAATTGGGAATTTCAATTTGGCGGCCTAAAACAGGATCAATGATTCTGTGGATTCTCACCCCAGCATCAAGACAACGGGCGCAATATGTCCATTTCTTTAGTATAGTTTAGTTTTTAGTTTAGTTTAGTTTAGTTGAGTTGAGTTCAGTTTATTGTCGCATAGAAACATAGAAAATACGTGCAGGAGTAGAGGCCATTCGGCCCTTCGAGCCTGCACCACCATTCAATATGGTCATGGCTGATCATCCAACTCAGTATCCCATCCCTGCCTTCTCTCCATACCCCCTGATCCCTTTAGCCACAAGGGCCACATCTAACTCCCTCTTAAATATAGCCAATGAACTGGCCTCAACTACCTTCTGTGGCAGAGAATTCCAGAGATTCACCACTCTCTGTGTAAAATATGTTTTTCTCATCTCGGTCCTAAAAGACTTCCCCCTTATCCTTAAAACCAAGGTACAGTGAAAAGCTTTTGTTGCGTGCTAACCTGTCAGCAGATAGGCAATATGCCATTACAATCGAGACGTCCACAGTGTACAGATACACAAACAAGGGAAGATCGTGAATAACAATCAGTGCAAGATAAAGTCCAGTAACGTCCGATCAAAGATAGTCAGAGGGTCTCCAATGATGTAGATAGTAGCTCGGGACTGCTCTCTAGTTGTTGCTAGATGCTTCAGTTGCCTGATTACAGCTGGGAAGAACCAGTCCCTGAATCATTATCTGATTAACAAATTCTAAGGCTGAAACGTTCCATCCATTTTCCTGAAAATGTTGGAACTCATGAACTTTTAGGATGCAAACCCTTTTTGACATTCGAGAAAGGACAACACATTCAAATACAAGAGGGATAATTTCTTCCTGAGGACAATAATTTGGTAGAGTGTGCACTAATACAATGGTTGGTTGGTTTAGAGATACAGTACGGAATCAGGCCCTTCGGCCCTCCGAGTCCGTGCTATCCCCTCACACTTACACTACCCTACACACACTAGGGGCAATTTACATTTCCACCAAGCCCATTAACCTAGAAACCTGTACGTCTTTGGAGCGTGGGAGGAAACCGAAGATCTCGGAGAAAACCCATGTAGGTCACGGGGAGAAGGTACAAACTCCATGCAGACAAGCACCCGTAGTCACGATCGAAACTGGGTCTCTGGCGCTGCAACGCAGCAACTCTACCGCTGCGCCACCCTGCTGCCCAACTTGCAGCTTGCTTTGTGAAAAAAGAAGGGGAATCTTCAACTGCAGTTAACAGAGCTCTCTACCAGTCAAATTCTAATGTCCTTTCAGTACTCATTCAATGCATGGAGTTTCATATCTTGGATTAATTCTTCTCAATCGCCCTTGCCTCATGTGACCTATTGTTAGAAAATAAGTAGATAGATCTTAATCCTATTCCATCATAAAATCCGATGTTTCCATGAAGATGGTTTAATGGTGCAACAGGTTTCTGTTCAATGTACACTGAGCCTCTATTTCTATTCTTCATAGAAACATAGAAAATAGATGCAGGAGGAGGCCATTCGGCCCTTCGAGCCAGCACCGCCATTCATTGTGATCATGGCTGATCGTTCCCTATCAATGACCTGTGCCTGCCTTCTCCCCATATCCCATGACTCCACTAGCCCCTAGAGCTCTATCTAACTCTCTCTTAAATCCATCCAGTGACTTGGCCTCCACTGCCCTCTGTGGCAGGGAATTTCATAAATCCACAACTCTCAGGCTGACCAGTTCACTTGCCAACCCACCTTAACTTCTGAAGGATCAGAACCACAGTCCCCCCCCACCCCCCCATACCAAGTCTCTTTCTCTGCTTCTATTGAAAACATTCTTTCTTTTCCTTTCCATCATTTTCCCAAAGCCTTTCCCTCCAACTCTTTCCGTTTATATCTTTCACTCTGTGATTTCCCACATGCTATTCTTTCATTGAGCAGAATAAGGGCAGTTTGGTACCCTATCAACATGGCAGAAAATATAATGTTGCACCAGTGGGGGGCATTCAATCCAATTTCCCTCCTGAATACCCAAGCGCTTGATCAGGTCCGTTCACAGAAGGCAGCGAAGAATAGTGTAGAAACTAGGAACTGCAGGCGCTGGTTTACAAAAAAAAAAGACACAAAGAGCTGGAGTAACTCAGCGGGTCGGGCAGCATTTCAAAAGAGACAAACGTCCTCTCCCGAAACACCACTATCCATGTTCTCCAGACATGCTACCTGACCTGCTGAGTTCCTCCAGCACTCTGTGTCTTTGTTTCAGAGATAACATTGAATGGGTAACCGGTTTTTGCACTGAATCATTTTTCATTCTTTTCAATGGGGAGAAAAATGAGGCAAGGCATAAAACAGGCTACTGGTTGTCCTCTTCTTATTGAGTGCTGCCGTCCTGGACCAATTTCATACCTCTCAGTTTGTGGCCAGATTTTACTGCCTGCCCTTGTAATGATGCGGCTCAGACAATGGAAAGTATCCAAGTCTCGCTGCTTTGAGTTTGGGTGAGCTGAATTACCCTCAGCTCCTTATGCTAGGTAGATGCACATCAAGCTGGATGTGAGATCTCTGCTGGAGGACATCCAGTTGGTTCAGAAAAGGGTTGGCCTCACCAATAATGCCGCATGCCATTCTGTTGACTTCCTCTGGAGAGAACCGAGGAGTCATTACTCCCACGAAACTGAGGTGATAAATTGTGAAGTAAAGGGTTGGAAAGGAACTTAAGGGAAAACTCCAGCATCAATTTGCAGCTCAGTGTGATGTCCACAATATTTCTCTCTCGCACATAAACAATCGTTTTGTTTTCCTTATTTTTTCGCGATATTGTTGCTTAGAGTTGTTCCAGTTCGGTGGATTAAAAAGCTTATTTCAGTTGGCATCTCCTCAGAAACTAATGGCCATGGCACCAAGTCCGGCCATGTGTGTGCATGTGTGAGTGAGTGTGCATGTGCGTGTGTGTTTATGTGTGTGATTGTGTGTCTATGTCTGTGATGGGTGTGTGCGTTCATATAGGTGAGTGACTCAGTGTGCTGTTTGTATGTATATGCATATGTGTGTGTGTGTGTGCCCACATATGTTTATGTATGTGCAAGCATGTTTCTTTGTGTGTACTGTATATGTGCACTTAAGAAGCTTTTAAGATTAAGCAGAATCCAACGAGAGTTTATATTAAGGGTAAAGAGTAAGGGGGGAGAGATAGGGCCCGTCAAAGACCAAAGTGGACATCTGTGTGGAGCAGCAGGAGATGAGCAAAGCCCTCAATGTATGTTCCTCCTCTGATTTTACCTTGGAAACAGACTTGAAGACTAGAGTACTCGGGAGAGTTAATGGGGATGTCTTGGGTATTATCTGCATTATAGTGGAGGAGGTGCTGGATGTCTTAAAACAAATTACGATCGATACATTTGTGCGGCCTGATAAGATGCATCCAAGAATACTGAGGGGAAACGAGAGAAGAAATTGCAGGAAAGGTGGCTGAGAAATATGCATGATTGTTAGCCACGGGTGAGATGTGCTGCAGCTAGTAAGAATTTCATTGTCCTATCTGGGACATATGACAATAAAGACTCTTGTTCCTCCAATTTGCGGTGGAACTCACTCTGGCCATGGAGGAGGCCCAGGACAGAAAGGTCGGATTCGGAATGGGAGGGGGAGTTGAAGTGCTGAGCCACCGGGAGATCAGTTTGGTTATTGCGAACCGAGCGGAGGTGTTCGGCGAAACGATCGCCAAGCCTGCGCTTGGTCTCACCGATGTAGAGCAGCTGATATCTAGAGCTGCGGATGCAATAGATGAGGTTGGAGGAGGTGCAGGTGAACCTCTGCCTCACCTGGAACGACTGCTTGGGTCCTAGGATGGAGTCGAGGGGGGAGGTAAAGCGACAAGTGTAGCATTTCCTGCGGTTGCAAGGGAAATTACCAGGGGAGGGGGTGGTTTGGGTGGGAAGGGACAAATTGACCAGGGAGTTACGGAGGGAACAGTCTCTGCAGAAAGCAGAAAGGGGAGGAGATGGGAAGATGTGGCCAGTGGTGGGATCCCATTGGAGGTGGCGAAAATGTCTGAGGATTATATGTTGTAAATCTTTCCTTGTCTTTCTGGAGGCGGTTGTACATTTCGGGGGCGAACCGGAAATGTCGCCGTGAACCCGCCACAAATACGCATTCAAAGTGGCAGGTAGTTGCAGGCACGATGTCCCAGTCTCCCAACGAATAGCGTGACCACCCTTGAGTACTGTCAGCATAAACTAGTCAACTGGTGTTGGAATAGGAGTTTAGTCCGACAAGAGTCGGCACGTTTCAGGCTATTTGTTTAATTGGGAATAATCAAGTATAATAGTGCCTATGTACAGTAAGATTTTTACTGAACAGCATGCTTAAAAAAAGAAATGTCCCTGTACCTGGGTACGTGTGAGAATAAAGTGCCATTGTCAGGAGTCAGCAAAGCCATCACCCCTCCCCTTCATTTTCATGGTGGAATTCTGTCCTTTGTTGGTAGACAGTGCGGTCTGACACTCCAAATATACAATGTGAATTATAGTTTGTAGTGTCGCTATTTTATGTCTATCTCCTGATAATGATTTCTATTTGAAAGCGTCAACTTCAATCATTGCATAACTGATGCTGATAATGGCAAAGCTGAGGACGAGGATTGTTTGCCAATTGAAGAATCGTGGATTGTTCATCTATCAACGGCAACAGAAGGAAAGTCTCACGTTCCATCCGTGTACGTTCTTCTTTGTAACATCGATTTTTTTTTTTAGTTTAGCTTAGAGGTACAGCGCGGAAACAGGCCCTTCGGCCCACCGAGTCCGTGCTGACCAGCGATCCCCGCGCGCTAACGTTATCCCACACACACTAGGGACCATTAAACATTTACACCAAGCCAATGAATCTACAAACCTTGGAGTGTGGGAGGAAACCGAAGATCTCGGAGGAAACCCACGCGGTCACGGGGAGAAGGTACAAACTCCACACACACAGCACCCGTAGTCGGGATCAAACCCGGTTCTCCGGCGCTGCAAGCGCTGTAAGGCAGCAACTCTACCGCTGCGCCACTGCGCCGCTGTTTGCTTTGTACTTTAACATAGAGTCACAAAGTCGTATAGCACAGAAACAGGCCTTTTGGCCCATCGAGTCCATGCCGACCATCAAATACCCATCTATACAGACTCCATTATCCAGTACATGGCCTGTACCTTCCCTGCCTTGGTGATTGATGCAAAATGTTCTGCAAAAGGTCTCCCCCCTAATATTTGCCTATTTGTGTTTCCTTTTGTATATTCAGATCGATATTGCAGTATTAAAGCTCCCGCACACGTTTAAGCATTTTATTACTTAAATATGAACATTTACTTCGCCACATGCCAATCGCTTAGTAATAAATCTCTTTGATATTCAGGCATCTTTCCCACAATAGATAGGCATTAAATACACAAAATAGACACAGAATGGAGATGAGGAGGAATTTATTTAGCCAGAAGGTGGTGAATCTGTGGAATTCATTGCTACAGACAGCTGAGGAGGCCGAGTCATTGGGTGTTTTTAAGGCGGAGATTAATCGTTTCTTGATTAGTCAAGGGCCTGTCCCACTTGGGCAACATTTGCGCGTCATTTACGTGCGTCGTGACGTGCACGTGATATGCGCATGGCGTGCATTACGTGCGACTGGCGTGCATTACGCGCGCATGGTGCGTGGCGACGTAGGCAGTGACACGCAGTCGCGCGCGGCTCCCCCAGGATTTTGGGATTCATAAAATCTTCGCGCGCCACCAGCATGACGTGCAAATGGCGCCCAAGTGGAACAGGCCCTTAAGGGTGTCAAAGGTTACGGGGACAAGGCAGGAAAATGGTATTGAATGGAAACAATAGATCAGCCAGGATCGGCTGGTGGAGCACTCAATAGGCTGACTGGCCTAATTCTCCTCACATGTCTTATGGTCTTATGTTTGTAGTGCACCAAGCGTTTCATCATGCACTCCATCAGCTTTCATCTGAGTCCACTTGGAATATGGTTGGCCAGGTCAGGCAGTATCTCTGAGAAAAGGAATAGGTGACGTTTCGGGTTGGAACCCTTCTTCAGACTGAAAGAGTCTCTTGATCAGAGAATGTGAATCGAGGGCCAGGGACCTAGGTTTAAGGTGAAGGGGGAAACATTTAACAGGAATCTGAGGGGTAACTTTTCACACAAAGGGTGGTGAGTGTATGGAACGAGCTGCCAGAGGAAGTAGTTGATGCAGGGACTATTGGAACGTTTAAGAAACAATTAGACAGGTACATGGATAGGACAGGTTCAGAGGGAGATGGGCCAGCCACAGGCAGGTAGGACCAGTGTAATTGATACATATTGGTCAGTGTGTGCAGATTGGGCCGAAGGGCCTGTTTCCATGCTGTTTGACTCTGTCCAGAGCAAAACAGGTACCTTGAGTAAATTGAAAAATCTGGTCACTGCAAGAGTAAATTTAAGACACAGTTTGTCAATCTTTTGCAGTCCTTTACTGTCTAGCTGGATTGTACCAAGAATGGAGATGGAGTTCGCAATAAACACACAAGACATCATTCCCAATACAAAATCACACCAGCTCTGGATTATTCTAAGGCGGCAATTACATAATAGCGCCAGTGTGAATATCACTGAGCTGATAACTTAGACATTTCACATATCTTATCTCAAATATCTGCTGCAGGGTTTTCTGAGTAAGGAGTCCTAATGGAGAGGATTCACAGAATGGAAGAGCACATCTCGGTTTTGAGTGCAGAGATCATCGTGTTTTCACATCCAAAGTCCAAGTTTTGGAATCCCATCACAGAAAGCTGTCGCGCTTCAAACCCACACCTACAGCAGAGAGGGATTGGTTCCCCGAGGAACGCAGATTGCCCCAGGGAACAGGAAAGGATTGGACGCAAAGGTACACTCTTGCACCAGATTTCACAGCCTCGCTGATAATGAGAAAATCCACCATCCCATGCTTGTCATTTCAGCTCGGCAGCCGCGACCAAAAGCCAACTCACGGTGAGTATTTTTGAAAACAGGATGGAGGAAACAAACAAGCCTGATGGTAAGCCAGGCATCCTTGATGTTTCCTCTCTGATCTTGTTATCATTAAGAGTTCTGCTACCGGAGAATATCGCTGGAAACAACAGTTCGTGTTGCAGCAATAAAGAAAAAAAAAAATCCTGCTTTTTTTTCTTCTCCTTGTAACAAATGGTATTGTTGAGCTGGGTCATGTTAACAAGTAATATATCATACATGCACGCCCTCGCTATTAATCATTTCCCCACATCCTTCTGTGAAGACATTGATGAATGGGAAAAGAGTCACCCTCATCTACATTTAATATGACAATGATTTTGTAATAAACACAGCGTAATTGTGTGCATTATATGCGCATGACACCCAATCAATGGTAGCGAGGGTGGGTGACAGGGGAAAGTGCTAGTGTAATGTTACTTGGCAATAATGATGTCATTAGACGAGAGGGAGAGAGAGAGAGAGAGAGAGAGGGAGAGGGAGAGGGAGAGGGAGAGGGAGATCGGAAGAGGGAGAGGGAGAGCGGAGAGGGAGAGGTGAGAGGGAGAGGAGAGGTGAGACGGCGAAGAGGGAGCGAGGGAGAGGGAGAGGGAGGGGAGAGGAGAGGAGAGGGAGAGGAGAGGAGAGCGGGAGGGAGAGGTGAGAGGAGAGCAGGGAGCAGAGGGATGAGAGAGGGAGAGAGAGGGAGAGAGAGGTAGCAGATGAGAGAGGGAGAGAGAGGGGGACGAGAGGGAGGGGGAGAGGGAGGGGGAGGAGGGAGAGAGAGAGGAGAATGAGAGAGATAGGAGCAGAGAATGCGCATGAGGAGAGAGAGACGAGGTGGGGAGAAGAGAAGAGTGAAGAGGAGCTGAGATGAGTGAGAGAAGAGGAGAGAGAGAGAAGAGAGAGAGAGAGAGAGAGAGAGAGAAGAGGATGGAGAAGAGAGAGAGAGAGAGAGAGAGAGAGAGAGAGAGAGAGAGAGAGAGAGAGAGAGAGTGTAATTGTGTGGGTCTTTGATTTTAATGATATTTTAATTCCTACCATTCCTGATTCCAGCCATTTTAGAGATCCACTCGTATTAGTCCAGCATGCTCACATTGGTTTACAGATCCTCCCTAGCTTCCAAACGCTGTCTTATGAACGTCCAGTACGTACGATCGTGCGCTTGGGATATTGGTGCTGGGCAGTGGGAATCTTCTGTGCCGTCTCTCTGCACCCCACCCTGGCCACACACTCACTTCATTCCTGCCATCGGGAAGAAGGTTTAGGAGCCTGAAAACTATAACACACACACACACACACAGTATATATGTGTATATATATATATATATATATATATATATATAGACATACACACACACACATTAAACTATTTTTTCTCGTTAATTATATTGTTTACAGGGTACTATGTTTACATATTCTGTTCTGCTGCTGCATGTAAGAATTTCATTGTTCTGGGACATACGACAATAACACACTCTCTTGACTCTCTACAGGCTGTGCCATGAGGCTGTAAAAATGAGTAGCCAGGGGAGTCAAGTTTCAATTTCTCATCCAAACGATGACATTCTGACAGCGTACTGTAGCAATCCCTGAAATGGGGTACTGAGTGAGAATGTCAACCAAGTTCCACTGCCTCTCTGGATTAGAACTGGAACCTCCAGCCTTCTGCCGCAGAACAAGAGCTCTCTCAATGGAGGCATAGGTGGAAGATAGACACAAAACATTGGAGTCACTCAGCAGGTCAGGCAGCATCTCTGGAAATAGACACAAAATGCTGGAGTAACTCAGCATCTCTGGAGGCAAGGAATGGGTGATGTTTTGGGTCGAGACCCTTTTTCAAACGAGATTCGGGGGAAAGGGAAACGAGACGTATAGACAGTGATGTAGAGGGATATAGAACAAACAAATGAAAGATGCGCAAAATTGTAATGATGATAAAGGAAATAAGCCATTGGTAACTTTGCGAGGTGTGAACGAGAAGCTGGTGCGACTTGGGTGGGGGAGGGATGGAGAGCGAGGGAATACAGGGGTTACTTACAGTTAGCAGAATCAATATTCATACCACTGGGTTGTAAGCCGCCCAAGCGAAACAAATCGCGGACCAGAGGACCAGAGGACCACAGGTTCAAGGTGAAGGGGAAAAGATTGAATAGGAATCCGAGGGATAACCTTTTCACACAAAGGGTGGTGGGTGTATGGAACAAGCTGCCAGAGGAGGTAGTTGAGGCTGGGACTATCCCATCGTCTAAGAAACAGTTAGACCAATGCATGGGCAGAACAGGTTTGGAGGGATATGGACCAAGCGCAGGCAAGTGGTACTAGTGTAGCTGGGACATTGTTGGCCGGTGTGGGCAAGTTGGGCCAAAGGGCCTGTTTCCACACTGTATCACTCTATGACTCTATGCTGTTCCTCCAATTTGCGGTTAGTCAATGGAGGAGACCTCAGACAGAAAGGTCAGAGTGAGAATGAGAAAAGCAATTAAAGTGTTGGCAAAATAAATAGGATAAATGACAAATAAAGGATTCAATTCAATTCAATTCAGGTGACGTTTTGGGTCGGAGACCTTCTTCAGACTATGTACCATAGATGGCATGGGTTACACAAAGTAGGAAAGAGAGATAGGAGATATGTTGTTACTGCAGCTTGGAATACCCAAGCAGTATTTGAGGCAAAGACTATTGCCTTCTTTCAGGGGGGGGTTTGGGTAAATATTAGGTTCAGAGGAAGATGCACAAATATTGCTAGAGTAAGGATAGGTGCACGAAAGACACGGTGCGGACAAAATGGCCGGCTTTACCTTCTCCAAAGCTTCCACAAAAAACAAGGAGGCAACATTTTGCACAGTCGTTTGGCCTGGGGTGTTAAATCAAACAAAATCTAGAGATGTTTCTATGCACTTTAACAAGAAATGTTGGGGTGGGAGATTGCAACCTTCACGTGGTCCGCCCTGTTTCGACAAACGCAGTCAAGCTGGCGTGCACAATCATATAAGATCAAATAGAACAAGTTGTTCTTCAACTTTAGGCTGTGCACGCCATACGCAAGAAGAAGAAGAAGAAAAGTATAACAAAGAATGGCGTTTAGGATCAAAGGGTGACCGATGGTTGAATGCAAACATTGTAGGTAAGGATCTACATAAATATTTTGCAATTATCTGCTGGAAAAGGGGATATAAGCGTTTGGTTACGTAGATTGTAAATACTACAGCACAGGATCAGGCTCGGAGGCCCATATTCTCTGTGCTAAACATAATGTCAAGTTCAACTAATCTCATCTGCTTGATCTCATCGAACTAATCTCCATATCCTTCAATTCTCTGCATATCCATGTGCATATCTAAAAGCCTCTCAAATGCCACCATGGCAGCGTGTTCCAGGCATCAAGTTATCGGTTAATTGGCTACAATTAAACATTGTAAACTATCCCTCGTGTGTAGGATAGTGCTGGTGTACGGGGGGTGATCGCTGGTCGGCGCAGGCTCGGTGGGCTGAAGGGTGTCTGTCTCCACGCTGTATCTCTCTAAAGTCTAAAGGATAAACCAAGTGATCTCAGTTGGTTAAATTCAGTGGTGGACAAATCATTGGAACCCCTTCCGCAAACCACTCAGAAAGGCACAGATTAACCAGGGACAGGCCCCACGAATTTGAATGGTCACGTTTAACAAACTTGACAGAATCGTTCGAGAACCATGGGTTTGATGGAGTCGATATGGATTCAACAAGGCTGTTGACACAAGTGTGGCTCTGCAAAATAGTGAAATACCACGGGATCCAGAGGAGATGCCAAGACAGGTCCATGGGCAGGAATGATTAATGCCGTTTTTTGTAGAAACATAGAAAATAGGTGCAGGAGTTGGCAAATCGGCCCCTCGAGCCAGCACCGCCATTCAATATGATCATGGTTGATCATCCAGAATCAGTCATCCGTTCCTGCCTTCTCTTCATATCCCTTGATTCTGTTAGTCCTAAGATCTATGTCCAACTCTCTTGAATACAACCAGTGAATTGGCCTCCGCTGCCTTCTGTGGCAGAGAATTCTACAGATTCACAACTCTCTGGTTGAAAATGTTTTTCCTCATCTCAGTCTTAAATGGACTATCCTTCATTCTTAAACTGTGACCCCTGGTTCTGGACTCCCCCGACATGGGGAACATTTTTCCTGCATCTATCCTGTCCAATCCCTTAATAATTGTATATGTTTCTATAAGATCTCCTTTTATCCTTCTACATTCCAGTGAATACAAGCCCAGTGGTGTTTTCGCGACAGAAAGGGTTTTGCAAGTCAGGTTCCACAGAACACAGTCCTTGACTGGTCTGTAAACAATTCAATCAGTTAAATGTATGTGGTAGAAATTCAGGTGAGTGTTACAAAGATTAGTGATGTAATGACAGTGAGCAGGATAACATAGACCATAGAAAGATTTTAATGGTCTGCTCAGTGTAATGACAAAGGCCATTTAATGCGGATAGGTGTAAATAATGCAATAATTGGGAGGTTGTGGGGAGATGTGCAGGAGTTGAGGAATCTTGGAATGTGCACCGGTTCTTAAAGATGAATAAAAAGGGCAAAAATCCACGTGAGGGTTGTGGGGGGAGGAAGGGGAGGGGGAGTGGCATTGTTACAGGTTACCTAAAACTTCTGACCAAGGGTCCCAACTAGAAAAGTCACCTATCCATGTTCTCCAGGGATGCTGTTTGACCCACTGAGTTACTCCAGCAGTTAGTGGACAGATAGACAGATAGATAGACAGATAGACAGACAGACAGACAGACAAACAGATAGACAGATAGATAGATAGATAGATTTATTGAAATTCTGTTACATTTGTCATGTTACATATGTTAACACTGCAAAATTGTCATTAAGTGCAATGTACGGAAATATTTCTATGGTGTGAACAGCCAGAAAGTTAATAAGACAATTGGGATTAATTAAGTCGTCTTCTTCAGAGAGGCCATTGGGATTGGGCACGTTGCCATGGAAACCAAATACTATTCCTTTTGAAAGGTAAGTTGGTTGAGTCTGTTGAGTAAAAAGTTATACAATACATCCTCTTTATAATCTTGTAATTATTGCTTCATAAAATGTACCCTTATTTGTTCATGTAGCGAATTGACCCAAAACTAGAGCATGGATTCAAGATGCTAAACTGCTCCCTTTAATTGCCTCTCTTCCAATGGGATGTGGCTTTTCACAGAGCAGGCCAGAATGCTCTTGGCCAAATTTGTGCTGTTAGAGAATGATAAAATCTTTATAATATGAAAACGAGCACATTCCATTGCCCGTGGCTGATGGCAAGCTGAGATGCGAAAGACAACTTGATGGTTGCCAGTTCTGCTATCCGGAGAGATCAGACGATCTTTTACATTGTACAATGGAGGCACAGGAGACTGTAGATTATTGGATCCCCAGCAAAAAAAAACAATCTGCTGGAGGAACTGAGCAGATCATGCGGCATTTGTGGTGGGAAATGAACAATGCTGGAATCTTGAGCAAAAATACAACCTGCTTGCATCTCGAGAAGGGCCCTGACACAAAATGTCACCTGTTCATTTCCCTAGACAGATCCTACCTGATCTATCCAGACTTTCCAGCAGTGTGTGTTTTGCTTTACATTGTACCATCTGGCTGGTTTTCGCCTGACTGCAAGTCACAAATCCACCTCATATTTTATTATTCTTTGTGAGCAGAAGATCTTCCTGAGTTTGCATCCTCCTTCCTTTGTTTCAATCAAAGGACACGCAGTTCATTTGAGACCCTCTTAATGTCGGCCAGCCTCTGACTTCTATCATTGTCCAGGGGATGTTTTGAGCAGATTGGACCTTTGGCACTCTTGTTTGCACAGGGTGCTCCTCCCTTGCTAGGACAAGGAGTTAAGAGTTGGGCTGGCATAGAAATGCATGGAAGATATGCATCAACCACAGTGGAGTTTCTTGAATTGCTAAGACAGGATGTGACATAAAACAAACACACCCTGGGCCCTGCAGTCAAAACCATGGCTTGGTTTAGTTTAGATTAGATTAGTTTAGTTTAGTTTGCATTTGGTTTAGTTTAGTTTATTGTCACATGTACCAAGGTACAGTTATAAGCATTTTGATGCCTGCCAACTAGTCAGCCAAGACAAGACATAATTAAAATCGAGTCATCCACACTGTACAGATGCATGATAAAGGGAGTAATGTTTAGTGGAAGATAAAGTCTAGTAGAGCCCAATTAAAGATAGGTCGAGGGTCTTCAATGAGGTAGATAGTAGCTCAGGCCCACTCTCTAGTTGTTGGTAGGATGGTTCAGTTGCCTGATAACAGCTGGGAAGGAACTGTCCCTGAATCTGGAAATATGCATTTTCAGACTTGTCTACTTCTTGCCCGATGGGAGATGGGAGATGGGAGAAGAAGGGGTGACCAGGGTGAGACTCATCCTAGATTATGCTGGTGGCCTTGCTAAGGCAGCCTGAAGAGTAGATGGAGTCAATGGAAAGGAGGTTGGTTTGTGTGATGCTCTGGGCAGCGTCCACAATTCTTTGCAATTCCTTGCGGTCTTGGATGGAGCTGTTCCCTATTCATGGTGTGATGCATCCCGTTTAAATGCTTTGTAGCTGCGACTGTAGAACCTGTTGAGAGTTGTTGTGGACATGCCAAACATCCTAAGCTTTCTGTGGAAGTAGAGGCATTGGTGAGCTTTCTTGGCCACTGCTTCAATATGCAAGCATGCGTGTCATCCCAGTGAAGGAGCAACATGGGGATAGAGGACCACGGGCATTTAAGTGAAAGTAAAGTTAAAATAGTCAGTAACTTTCCATTTCTTGCACAAATAAAAATGCGATATGCTTTCTTAATCAGAGGGAAGCCAGATGGACTGACATTTTATAGCAGCAAGAACGTACCTGATGTTGTGTTACAAGTGTTCTGGAAAGAAATTAAAGTTGTGTTTAATCCTGTCCTTGCAGTTTCCAGGAGCACAGAAGAGAAACGTGTTCATTAGTTGCTCCCATCGTGATTCCAACTCAAATTTCCATTAGTTTCTGTGACGCCGCACCTTGCCATTGCCATTTTATAACCTTCCTGTCACAGAATAGCTAAGGTAGTGTCCAAGGCTTCACTGGTACCTGAGCCCTTAAGCTCCAGCACATCACTGTTAGAGCCTTTCAAAGCCAGGATTCAACCATCTACATCGATGACCAGATCAGATGTGGGGATATTGAATCCTGATTGCACAATGACACACTTGAATCACCTCAGCCAATGAAGCAGACCACTCTTGCATACAGCAAGATCCAAGATAACATAGAAACATAGAAAATAGGTGCAGGAGTAGGCCATTCGGCCCTTTGAGCCAGCACTGCCATTCAATATGATCATGGCTGATCATCCAACTCAGTATCCTGTACCTGCCTTCTCTCCATACCCCCTGATACTTTTAGCCACAAGGGTCACATTTAACTCCCTCTTAAATATAGTCTATGAACTGGCCTCGACTACCTTCTGTGGCAGAGAATTCCACAGATTCACCACTCTCTGTGCGAAAAATGTTTTTCTCATCTGTTACGGCCGCCAAAATCAAATACCTCAAAGGCCAATAACATAATACAAAACCAGGTTCAAATGGAAAAATTATTTATTTTTCACTAATAAAAAGAACTAAACCTGGATCAAACAAACAAAGAGCGAGCGGTTGGATGGGCTAGCAAACAAAAGATAAAGGGTGCTCTGGCCGACCACTCAATGGGCTGTCGGACCAGAGACTCAGTGTGAAAATAAACCTGAAACAAAACCACGAAAACAATAATGCCAGTCCCATCCTTCCCAAGCAAAATAAGTTAATACAGAATGAAGAGTTACATAAAGAACACTATGCAATCAAACAAACTAAACCAACACCAGACTGCTGCCACCAGTCTGAGGGGGGGGGGGGGGGGGGGGGGGGAAGAGAGAGACAGAGAGAGAGACTGCCAGTGCACATGGTCTTTTTAAGCTGAGGCTCCGTCATCAGGCTCACGTGATGCAGCTTGGGCCAGGAGCCTCCAATCAGGTACAGGAGCAGCCAGGCAGCAGGAGGTACTAATGGAAATCAGAGAAACAGGTTAGTACATAATTAACACCAGCAGAGGGAGCGCATAACATAATCTCGGTCCAAAATCAGTACCCCATTCCTGCTTTTTCCCCATATCCCTTGATCCCGTTAGCCCTAAGAGCTATATCTAACTCTCTCTTGAATACATGCGGGCAAGGTTGATAAGTGGCATGTTACATTCATCCCACAAAATTGCAACCTCCATCTCTAACAAGAGAGAGAATGGAAATATTTGCCCTTCACATTCAATGGAATTACCATTATGGAGAATCCCACTAGAAACATCCTAGGCTTATGGTTGACCGTGAACTCAACAGGACCAACCCAGTGGTTCAGCTTAGAGCGGCACAGTGGCGCAGCTGGTCGAGCTGTTGCCTTACAGCGCCACAGACATCGGGTTCGATCCTAACTTCGGGTGCTTTCTGTTTGGAGTTTGCGCCTTTTGCCTGTTACCACGTGGGTTTCATTCGGGTGCTCCAGTTTCCTCCCAAGACCCAAGTACGTGTGTGTCTGTAGGTGAATTGGCCTCTGTAAATTGCCTCTCGTGTGCAGGGATGTGAAAATGGGAGAACATGGAACTAGTGTGAACGGGTGATGGATGGTCAGCATGGACTCGGTGGGCCGGGGGGCCTGTTTCCGTTTCCATGCTGTATCTTTTACTCAAACGCACATTGGGGCAACTGGAGCAAGTCAGAGGGTGGAACCTTGTGAAGACTGATTTACTTTGTTACGCCGCAGTGCTTTTCTCCATCTCTCAGGCATGAATCAGGAACGTGACAGAATGCTCTCCACTTGGATGGATGAGCGCAGCTCCAAATGCACTCAAGGAATGAGGCACCATCCAAGGTGAACCAGCCCTGCTTGAAGGGCAACCCAGGCATTCATTGCCTCCAGCACCAGCGCATCATGGCTGCATGCGTTGCATCGATCAAATGTGCTGCAGTCATACCCAAACACGTGAAGACTATCACCAAGAAGGTCGAGGCAACCAAATGCATGGCACACCTTCAAGTGACATGTCCATCCTTTGTCAACTCTGGGTCTAAATGATTGAAATATAACGTCAGTATGAAAGCACCTATGATCTTATTGAGGCGTATAACATCGTGAGAGGAATAGATTTGGTAGACGCACTGAGTCTCTTGCCCAGGGAAGGGGAATTGAGAGCCAGAGGATATAGGTTTAAGATGAAGGGGAAAAGATTTAATAGGGATCTGCGGGGTAACCTTTTCACACAAAGGGTGGTGGGTGTGTGGAACGAGTGCCACAGGACGTAGTTGAATCAGGGACTATCGCAACGTTTAAGAAACAATTAGACTGGTACATGGCTAGGACAGTTTTAGAGGGATATGGGCCAACACAGGCAGGTGGGACTAGTGTAGAAGGGACATATTGGTCAGCATGGGCAAGTTGGGCCGAAGGGCATGTTTCCACATTGTATGACTCTATAACCTTCACTAGAACTACTTGGTTTAAGAAGATGACTCACACCCACTGTCTCATTGGCAATTAGGGATGGGAGATAAATGTTTATCTTGCCAGAAATGTCCACAACTCAGAAAATAAGCAAGTAAAATAAAATGTGTACTTACGCTCTTCAATGATGTAGACGGGATTGTCAGCCACTTGTCTTTATAACAGTAATCATTTAAAGTTATCTTGCATCTTTAACATTGCATAAATATTCCATGCCCTTTATATAAGAGAGATGAAATAAAAATTAGTGCCAAATCACATAAAACGATATTGTGTCTGATGTGCGAACCCAGCGAGAGAATGCCACAGAGCACATAAACAGACCCTTCAGCCCGCCTGGTCCGTGCCCACCCATTTACATCCACCCTACATTAATACAATTTTTAATTCTTCCCGCATTCTTATCAAGGTTGGCACAGCAGTAGAGTTGCTGCCTAACAGCATCAGAGACCCAGGTTTGATCCTGACTTTGGGTGCTGTCTGTACAGGGTTTGTACATTCTTCCTGTGGCCGTGTAGCATTTCTCCGGGGGCTCCGGTTTCTTCCCCACAGGTACAGGTTTGTAGGTTAATTGGCTTTGGTAAAAAAATTGGAAACAGGATAGTGCTAGTGGTGAGGGCGGCCCGACTCGGGGCTGAGACGGTGCTCCGGTGGCTGAGGCGGCGTTCGGGCGGCGGCGACCTGAATCCGGGGCTCGGCCGCGGGCCAGTGGATGACATCGTCGGGAGCTCGCAGGTCACAGGTTGCGTCCGCTGGACTGGAGGGCGGCAGCTTCGACCACCCCGGGCCGCGGAGCTTGAACCGGCCCGTTCCCGCAGCTCGGTTGAGCCGCGGGACTGACTACCATCGCCCGGTGGGGTAACAACATCGGAGGCCTGGATCGCCTCAGCGCAGAGGGAGGATGAGGAGGGAAGAGACAGTAACTTTAAGACTTTTGCCTCCATCACAGTGAGGAGGTGCCTGGTGAACTCACTGTGGGGGATGTTAATTTGTGTTTATTTTGTGTTTTGTTGTTTATTATTACATGTATGGCTGCAGGCAACGACATTTCGTTCAGACCGAAAGGTCTGAATGACAAATAAAGGATCTAATCTAATCCAGTGTGTGTGGTGATCGCTAGTCGGTGCGGACTCGTTGGGTCATTCGCTCTGTTTTTCACACTGTATCTCTAAAAGGTGTGAATTACAGAAGTTCTTCTGTCCTTGAGGGTTAATGGCTGGAAGGTGATGGGAGAGGTCAGAGAACGGGCAGATTTGAAGTATGAAAAGACAAAAATAACATTATTGTAGGCCAGTGAACACAGCAGAGGTTTGGATGACCAAAGAGTGGGCCAGCAAAGTGGCACAGTTAATAGAGCTGCTGTCTCTCAGCACGATAGATCAACCCTTATGTTGGGTACTGCCTGTGTGGAGTTTGCACTTACTGACAGGCACTCCAGCTTCCTCCCACATTCCAAAGACATGCAGGTTGGTGAGTTAATACATGACTATAAATTTCACCTAGTACGTAGGGGAGTGATAGAAACTGGGCGGAGATGATTTTCCGTGGGATGATAGGATTAGAGTCGATGTGGGGGTGAATGGTCAGCATGGGCACAATGGGCTGAAGAGCTTGTTTCCGTGCTGCATCTCCCGACGTCTCTAGAGTGACTGGCCATGGTGGAATAGCCGAGTCTCAAAGTTCCCAGGCATAAAAATGAGGGCTCCAGCAGGAGATTTACACCACCTTGGCACCTCCTCTGGTCCTCGATTCCACTACTCTGGGCATGAGATTCTGTGCATCTTCCTCTGTGCCTCTTGCCTGACAGGAGAGAGAGAGAGCATAATCAAGGATGAGTCTCACCCCGGACACTCCCCCCTCTCCTGTCGGGCAAGAGGCACAGAGGAAGATGCACAGAATCTCATGCCCAGAGTAGTGGAATCGGGACCAGAGGAAATTGGTTCAAGGTGAATGGGAAAAGATTTAATAGGTATCTGGGGGGGGTAACCTTTTTCACAGAGGGTGGTGGGTGTACGGAACAAGCTGCCAGAGGAGGTAGCTGAGGCTGGGACTATCGCAATGTTTAAGAAACAGTTTGACAGGTACATGGATAGGACAAGTTTGGAGGGATATGGACCAAACGTAGGCAGGTGGGACGAGTGTAGCTGGGACATGTTGGCCTGTGTGGAAAAACTGGGCTGAAGGGCCTGTTTCAACACTGTATCACTCTATGACTCACTATAACTCTGTGTGAAAATGCACACCTCCAATCTCAGGGAAAGTTTCTTCCCAGCTGTTATCAAGCAACTGAACCATTCTATCACCAACTAGACAGCCGTCTTGACCTCCCATCTACCTCATTGGAGACCCTCAGAATATTTTTCATTGCACTTCACTGAGCTTCACCTGGCCCTAAACGTTATTCCCTTTATCCTGTTTCGGTAAACTGTGGACAGTTTGATTGTAATCATGTATAGTCTTTCCACTGACTGGATAGCGAGCATCAAAAAAAGCTTGTCACTGTACCTCTGTACACGTGAAAATAAACCAAACTAAACTCAATTTAACAGATGAACGTATGCAGGGCAGTCCGGCATTATTGAGGAGGATGTTAGCTGCCTTCATGATGGCGCATCTGAGGCTCACCTCTGGGATAGAAAATGGTGACGTCACAGTTGCCAGGGAGATGGTTGGAATGATGGGTGGATGAGTTTTGTCAAGGGAGCCAAAGATAATGATTTTGACATTGCCACTATCAATTGGAAGAAATTCTGCTCATTCAGTATTAGATGCCTGGCAAATATTCTAATATGTAGAGACAGTGGAGAAGATACAAGACAGGTTGTAATGCAGTGAGACTGGGCCTTGTCAATGGCCATATGGACTCTGGCATTGTGTTGCCAAGAGGGAAAGGTGCGGGGATACGGAATGAATAAAAATTAAGCAGAGCTAAGGATAGATTCCTGGGGTAGCACAGATACTGGCATAATGGTCATAATGGCCACCGATGCTGATTATAGTCATAGAGTGATACAGTGTGGAAACAGTAACTTCGGCCCAACTTGTCCACACCGGCCAACATGTCCCACTGGCTACACTAGTCCGATCTGCCTGCACTTTGTCCATATTCCTCCCACCTTTTCCTATCCATGCACCCGTCTAACTGTTTCTTAAACGTTGGGATAGTCCCAGCCACAATTACCTCCTCTGGCAGCTTGTTCCATACACCCACCACCCTTTGTGTGAAAAAAATATATAGACCCTAACCAGGTAAAGGCCTTTGGGAACCTTGATGAAAAACATCTGCATTAACATCACCAGCATCACCAGGATGCCTTTAGGCTTTACTTCAGAGATATAGCGCAGATACAGGTCCCCCTGCCCTCCAAGTCCGTGCCGAACAGTAATCACCCCGTACACTGGTACCATCCTACACCCTAGGGACAATTTACAATTTTATCAAAGGCAATTAACTGATAAACCTGTGCGTCTTTGGAATGTTGGGGGGAACCGGAGCAACCGGCCCTTGCTCCTCACGACCGATGTCTCCAGCTCCCGGTTATGCCATCCGGCCAGTTTTCGGGTGGGTTGCATGCCTTGCCAACTAATGAGGCTTCAGGCAGGTTCCCGGTCCCACCGACTGACGGGGACTGGGTGGGCTACCAGTCCAACCGGCCGATGAGTGTGAAGTGCAACCACTGCTTTAAGATTGGTGGGCCCTGTGTCACAGTGTTGAATATTGTATAGACCAGTGAAAGGCCGAGTGTCAAGAACAGTACATTTTCGGCTGGCATGTTTCCCCTGGTACTCTTGATGTAAGTGAGCTCAGCCACACTCCCAAGCACAAGGACTGGAGGAGCCCATTCATTACAGTGATGAAGACACCACAACTGCTACTCCCCCCTAGAACAGCGGCGCATTCAGGGAGAGATCGATGCTGCTCATTCACTGCGGAGTCTGAGTGAGACTCTGATTGGATTGGAAATTAAATTCCGACTCTCTTCATTCAAGCAGATTGTGCCCAATTCCCAAATGGATTAAGTTAATGGAACATGTTTGACTAATGTAAAATTAAGAAGCTTTTTTTTAAATTCTCTCTCTCTCTCTCTCTCGATCTCTCTCTCTCTCTCTCTCTCTCTCTCTCTCTCTCTCTCTCTCTCTCTCTCTCTCTCTCTCTCTCTCTCTCTATCTCTCTATCTCTCTCTCTCTCTCTCTCTCTTTCAACAGACAGATAACTCATAGTTAATGAAGACAGCCACCATGTCCTCTGCGTTCTCTATTGACATTTTGTAAGGATTAGTTGCAGATGTGCTAAATATGGGCTTTCCTCAAACTCGCTGCTCAAATGTCACCGTGACAGCGAGGCCCCATTAAAATGCAGCCAGAGTCAATGAACTTGATGGTTGCTGTTGGCCAGAGCAGCTTGAAAGTTAAGTGAAGGACGGCATTCGCAGGCTTACACCGCTGGCTGGGCGGGAAGGAGGAATAATGTGCCATTCATTAGAGGTTTGGGAATTGAGGAAGGAGAGACGCGGGTCCTTGGTTCAAATGTAATCACGAAGGAGGAATTGATTAGATGCTTCAGCGAGAGGGAGGAACTGCGGTTCTTCCCTTGTACTGGGAATGACACGGATGGAGGCCATTCGCCCCGTTGTACCAATGCTGGTTGCAGCTGGTGGCGCAGCGGTAGAATTGCTGCCTTACGGCGCCAGAGACCCGGGTTCAATCCTGACCACGGGTGCTGTCGGTATGGAGTTTGTACAGTACGTTCTCCCCGTGACCTGCGTGGGGTTTCTCCAGGTGCTCCGGTCTCCTCCCACGCTCCCAAGACGCACAGGTTTGTAGGTTAATTGGCTTGGTTAATTTTAAATTGTCGTTAGTGTGTGCAGGGTAGTGTTAGAGGGTGTGGATCGCATGCAAGTAACGAAGACAAGGGGGGAAACTGGACGGGGGGGAAAGGCCAGAAGAAATAAGGGCTGGCAACAGATGGCCTCGGGAAGGGTGGAGTCCATAATGGGCCATTGTTGGCTGGGGAAGATGTGCTAACGAGAGGGATACAATGATGCGAACAGTAGATGCAAACCAGTAGGATTACCCAACCCTAATGCAGTGGAACATGTCACCTCCAGTCCCCCCCCCCCCCACCTCTATCTGAACAAGGGTTCCGACCTGAAACGTCACCTATTCCTTTTCTCCAGAGATGCTGCCTGGCCCGCTGAGTTACTCCAGCATTTCGTGTCTATCTTCAGAGTAACCAGCATCTGCATCTCCTTCCTGTACATAACTTGGCCTGGTATTTGCCACAGGTATTGTGGGCCAAAGGAACTTTTCCCCCCCTGCTGTACTGTTCTAAGCTCTAACTCTCTTTTGATTTGTTTTGCCAGTGACCTCCACTAAGAGGTCATTTACAGTTGTCAGTTGACATAGAGAAGTGTGAGAGGGAACTGGAGCACCTGAGGGAAACTTGTGCAGTCACTGGAGAGACTGTACAACTCTAGCGAAGAATCGATTCCATGGCCCTTAAGTTGTGAGGCATCAGGACCAACTGGCTGATGGTTGATGTAAACCTTCCCTTCGTACCATTAACACGCTGCTTGTGGAGTCTCAGCAGATGCTTGTCCTATGTGGTGGCGATGCATTCGCTCCAACAAAATACAGCTTTAGTTTGGGCACAAGGGATGTCAAAAATTAAGTTGGACAAACTGGCGCGATCTTAAAATTAGACGTGATGAAATTATGAAGCACGTTTTCACACAGCGGAGAAAATCTGAAGGTTCTTTCTCCAAACAAACCCCAGAGGTGTTTCCAAATACGGAGGATTCCCCAATTGTGATCGGCAGAGTTTTACAAAAGACAAAATTGTGCAGATGCTGGATATCTGAAGTAAAATGAGGAAAGACTGAAATAGCCAACATGTCAGGCAGCATCTGGGCTGGGTGGTCCTGGGCGGTACGGTGGTGCAGCAGTAGAGTCGTTACCTTACAGCGCCAGAAACCCAGGTTGGATCCTGACTACCGTATGTGTGCTATCCATACAGAGTTTGTACATTCTCCCTGTGACTGCATGGGTTTTTCCCGGGTACTCCGGTTTCCTCCCACAGCTCGCGGGTCCGGGTGGAGAGAGAGACCGCTTCCCGGAGCTCCCGCAACGCGACTTCTCCAGCCCGTGTCAACCACGCGGTCACTGGGGGAACCTGCAAACTCCACACAGACAGCATAGAGTTAGAGAGTCAGGGAGTCATACAGCGTGGAAACAACTCCTTCGGCCCAACTTGCCCGCGCCGACCAACACGTCCCATCTAGACTAGTCCCACCTGCTTGTGTTTGGCCCATATCCCTCCAAGCCTATCCTATCCATGTACCTATCTAAATGTTTCTTAAATGTTGCAATAGTACCTGCTTCAACTACCTCCTCCGGCAGCTGCTTCCAGACGCCCACCACTCTATGTGTGGTAACGTTACCGCTCACAGATGACCGAATAACTTCTGGAGTAGACTCCGCCATTTCCGCCACCTCCAACGTGACCCCACTACTCGCCACATCTTCCCATCTCCCCCCATGTCTGCCTTCCGCAAAGACCGCTCCCTCCGCAACTCCCTCGTCAATTCTTCCCTTCCCTCCCGCACCACCCCCTCCCCGGGCACTTTCCGTTGCAACCGCAAGAAATGCAACACCTGTCCCTTCACCTCCCCCCTCGACTCCATTCAAGGTCCCAAGCAGTCGTTCCAGGTTCGACAAAGGTTCACCTGTATCTCCTCCAACCTCATCTACTGCATCCGCTGCTCTAGCTGTCAGCTGATTTACATCGGTGAGACCAAGCGTAGGTTGGGCGATCGTTTCGCCGAACACCTCCGCTCAGTCCGCAATAACCTACCTGACCTCCCGGTGGCTCAGCACTTCAACTCCCCCTCCCATTCCCAATCCGACCTCTCTGTCCTGGGTCTCCTCCATTGCCAGAGTGAGCAACAGCGGAAATTGGAGGAACAGCACCTCATATTCCGTCTGGGGACCTTGCGTCCTTATGGCATTAACATTGAATTCTCCCAATTTGGCTAGCCCTTGCTGTCTCCTCCCCTTCCTTAACCCTCTAGCTGTCTCCTCCCACCCTCCCATCCGCCCGCCCTCGGGCTCCTCCTCCTCCTCCCCTTTTCCTTCTTTCTTTCCCCACCCCCCATCAGTCTGAAGAAGGGTTTCGGCCCGAAACGTCGCCTATTTCCTTCGCTCCATAGATGCTGCTGCACCCGCTGAGTTTCCCCAGCAATTTTGTGTACCACCGAATAAGTTCTGTCGGGAGGGGTTAATTGACAGGTCACCACGGCATAGATGAAGGCTTGTGTAGTGGATGAGCTCAGTTACCTGGTGTTACAGAGGAACACAAGGCTGATGTTCCCCCTCAGGGGCACACGCCAGCCACATAAACATGGTACGCAGCTGCAAACTGAGGGTTTCCAGAGAGATGAGACATGACATGACACAGAAACAGTCGTCACTTTCCACTCCGGGAAAGAAATCAGGTTTCACGTGAAGAGCTCAGGAATAAAATGATGATAGGATTCCTGGACTATCATTCTTTGGGGTAACGTTGCAGGACCCAGCATGCAGATGGAAAACAGTACGGCTAATGTGACGTGGGCAGTAATGTGGACAGAGATTTAGAACGGCAAGCACGGCTGATTTCCTTTATTCCCCTCCTCAACTGGAAACTTTTCTTTTCTTTTTAAACATGAAATATCGAGGCACTTTTTAACCAGCTGGATGGTTCCTCTCTCCACTGGGAAAATAAGATTGCTACTTTGCTGGAAATGTTACAAGCCGTTAAGTACTGAGAAAGCTCCCTGCGTTTACAATGGTGTGCAGTTCTCCTCTATTTCATTAATTAGTTATTCTTGTGGAGATTAATTTGAACGCTGCATGCACAGGAATTGTGAAATAGTCCATGGACAAGATGTGACTGAAATACATTTTCGTGAGGCACATAGAATCATAGCGAGAAACTGGGAAAATAGGTACAGGAGTAGGCCATTCGGCCCTTCGAGCCAGCACCGGCATTCAATATGATAGAAACATAGAAACATAGAAAACAGGTGCAGGAGGAGGCCATGCGGCCCTTCGAGCCTGCACCGCCATTCGATATGATCATGGCTGATCATCCAACTCAGTATCCTGTACCTGCCTTCTCTCCATACCCCCGGATCCCTTTAGCCACAAGGGCCACTTTAGCCATGATCATGGCTGATCATCCAAAATCAGTACCCCATTCCTGCTTTCCCCCCATATCCCCTGATTCTGTCAGCCCGAAGAGTTATATCTAACTCTCTCTTGAATACAGTACAGAGTAGGCCCTTGGCTTCTCTGCTGGTGGAACATGCGGTGGAGGAACCCACTCTTCCAAGGGGCTTAACTAAATCCGACCCACTGAATAGGAACTAGTACAATCCAGAGATTTTACAATTTGTGCTCATTTTATCAGCTGGAGATACTTCAACAACAAAATTCACTCTCTAGTTTAAGTGCCAAGAATGTTTCATTGTCATATGTATTCAATTGCAACAATTAAATTCTTCCTTGCAGCAGCATAACGGGCCAGTCTCAAAATATAATATATAGTCACACAGCGTGGAAACAGGCCCTTCGGCCCAACTTGGCCATGCCAACAAACATGCCCCACCTGCCTGCGTTTGGCTCATATCCCTCTAAACCAGTCCTATCCATGTACCTGTCCAAATGTTTTTTAAGCATTGTGATAGTACCTGCCCCAACTACCTCCTCTGGCAGCTCGTTCCATACATCCACCACTCTTTGCGTAAAAAAGTTACCTCTCAGATTCCTGTTAAACCTTCCCCCCCTCACCTTAAACCTATGCACTCTGCTTCTCTACTCTGGGCAAGAGACTCTGCATTCAGCCAATCTATTCCTCTCACAGTTTTGTATACCTCTATAAGGTCACCCCTCATCCTCTTGCACTCCAGGAAATAAAACCCTAGCCTGCTCAACCTCTCCCTACAGCTCAGGCCGTTGAGCCCTGGCAACATCCTTGTAAATCTTCTCTGCACCCTTTCCAGCTTGACCATATCTTTCATATAACACAGTGACCAAAACATAATAAACACATTTTCAAGAAATTAATAACCCAGATATAAGTGCAAAAAAAACCCTCCTGAAGTCTTTAGGACAACCAAAGACAGTTCATAGCTTGTAGTTGAGGTTAGTGTTGTGTCGTGTTCAAGAGCCTGATGATTGTTGGAAAGAAGCTATTCTTGAACAGTTTTCAGAATTCTATACCTTCTTCCCAATGGTAAAAATGGAATGAGTACACCCAGGTTTGTGTGGGTCTTTGATGACATTGACTGCCTTTTTGAGGCAGCGCCTCCTATAGATCTCTTCTATGTTATAAAGTCATACAGCATGGAATGAGGCCCTTCGGCTAATCCTATTTGCTTGCATTAGGTCTGGATCTCTCAGCATCTTTCCTATAGAGATAGAATGCCATACTCAAAGTGTCATTGTCGAATACAGCACAGAAATAGGCTATATTGGCCATCAATCACTAGCTTACACCAATACTACATTAATCCAATGTTTTTCTTTCATTCTCACCGTAGTGTCGACCATAAGGACATTAGTGGGAATTTTACATGCAAGTTCCATTGCCCCTTTCTGATACCAGCCTTGTAATTCCACATTTCACTTACATAGATACATAGAAAATAGGTGCAGGAGTAGGCCATTCGGCCCTTCGAGCCTGCACCGCCATTCAATATGATCATGGCTGATCATCCAACTCAGTATCCCGTACCTGCCTTCTCTCCATACCCCCTGATCCCTTTAGCCACAAGGGCCACATCTAACTCCCTCTTAAATATAGCCAATGAACTGGCCTCAACTACCCTCTGTGGCAGAGAGTTCCAGAGATTCACCACTCTCTGTGTGAAAAAGTTTCTTCTCATCTCGGTCCTAAAGGATTTCCCCCTTATCCTTAAGCTGTGACCCCTTGTCCTGGACTTCCCCAACATCGGGAACAATCTTCCTGCATCTAGCCTGTCCAACCCCATAAGAATTTTGTACGTTTCTATAAGATCCCCTCTCAACCTCCTAAATTCTAGCGAGTATAAGCCAAGTCTATCCAGTCTTTCTTCATATGAAAGTCCTGACATCCCAGGAATCAGTCTGGTGAACCTTCTCTGCACTCCCTCTATGGCTATAATGTCCTTCCTCAGATTTGGAGACCAAAACTGTACGCAATACTCCAGGTGTGGTCTCACCAAGACCCTGTACAACTGCAGTAGAACCTCCCTGCTCCTATACTCAAATCCTTTTGCTATGAAAGCTAACATACCATTCGCTTTCTTCACTGCCTGCTACACCTGCATGCCTACTTTCAATGACTGGTGTACCATGACACCCAGGTCTCGCTGCATCTCCCCTTTTCCTAATCGGCCACTTTTGTTTAGTTTACTGTCTTGTGCGCCGAGTTACAGTGAAAACCATTATGGTTGCATGCTAACTAGTCAGCAGAAAGACTATATACACGATTACAATCAAGTTATCCACAGTGTGCAGATGGAAGGTGAAGGGAATTCATTTCAAGTCCACACTTGTTGAGGTGAAGGTTGAACACACATCACCAGATCATTTGCCTTGGCCATTGGCAACCAGTGCATCCACTTAACTGCTGAGCTAACGTGGACCACAGTGGACCCTCAGTTGGGTTTCAAGTGGAAAGTTTTTTTGTCAGTCTCCAGTTTCCCGTCATGCTCATTTCTCTGTTATTCAGTGGGAAGCCTAAATAGAGATAGAAAGTACTGCAGAAGTTCCTTTAATAACCTCATTATAATCGGTACAAACTCATTAGGTTCTGCAACGAAGTGTGAAAAATGCATGGCTTCTTTCAAATCAGTCTGGGTACGGGACCAGACATGATTAGCTGCTCCCCTCGCTACAGTAAGTGAATAAGCTGCTGTTTCCATAGAGTCTTGGAGGCTTATAGAGTCACACTGCATGGAATCAGGTCCCAAAGCCCAAAATCGTAAAGGACGTCTATCTCTGCTAATCCTATTTGCCTGCATTAGGTCTAGATCTCTCAGCATCTTTCCTATCAAAGTATCTGTCCAAACGTATTTCATAAGTTCAGAAGTGATAGGGGTAGAATTAGGCCACCCCATCAGATCTGCTCCACCGTTCAATCATGGCTGATCTATCTCTCCCTCCTAACCCCATTCTCCTGCCTTCTCCCCGTAGCGCCCGACACTGCCGACATTTTAAATGTCGTCATTGCTTCTGCTGACCCTACTTCCTCTGGCATCTCTTTCCAAACTTAACGGGAGTGCGTAGGAAGGAGCTGCAGATGCTGGTTTACGCCGAAGATAGGCACAAAATGCTGGAGGAACTCAGTGGGACATCTCTGGAGACAAGGGATGGGCGACGTTTCGGGTCGAGGCACTTCTTCAGGCTGAGAGTCAGGGAGAGGGAGACGAGAGATATGGGATGGGTAAGGTGTGAATACGAAAGATCAAAGATTAACAGATTTGATTGACAGAAGTGCTCAGCCCTAACGCAGAATGAATGCTGTGCTGGTGATGAGTGGGGTATAATAAGTGGAGGGGTGAAAGGGACCTGTGTCTCTTCATGGTCCCAGTCACAGCGAGGGCTGGACAAGCAGCCCCTACTAGGGCTTGTCATGAACCATTGATGCAGGGTAACTCACAACTTGTCATTTACAGACATACTCGGCTCTCACATTCTCTCGTCACAGCCTGAAGGACACAGGGTCTTCTGCCATTGTTTATACATACAGCTCAGAAACAGGCCCTTCGGCCCACCGAGTCCGTGCAGACCTGCGATCCCCGCACATTAACACTGCCCAGCACTTACATTTTATACCAAGTCAACTAACCTGCAAACCTGCATGTCTCTGGAGTGTGGGAGGAAACCGATGATCTCGGAGAAAACCGACGCAGTCACGGGGAGAATGAACAAACTCCGTACAGACAGCACCCATGGACGGGATCGAACCCGGTTGTCTGATGCTGTAGATGGTTTAAGGCAGCAATGAGCTGCCTGGTGCAGTATTAGAGGTACAGGGAAGATACACATGTGAGAGATGAGAAGACACAGGCACACGCGCCCTGTTAAACAGCTCAGTCAGACAGCGCTGCAGGATGAACTGACAGGGAACATGAGGATGAACTTCTCCTGGAAAACCACAGTGGGATTTGAGTCTGGCAGCTTCATCTTGACAGATCTGCACTGGAAAACATTCCATCCAATATTTACGGCTTGTGTTTGAGTCTTTTTTTTTGTGCATTCAGGGAAGTTATACTGACACCAGAGTCTAAAGACCCAGTTACACGCTGAGAATGTAGCTTCCTTGCCTTTCCTCGAACCGAGATAAAAAGAAAGACTGGCCCTTCTGTAGCTCCTCTCGCACCATCCCAAAGCACAACAGCTAATGAATCTCTTTTGATGTGTGTCTGCTGCACCTTAGAGGAAACACGCCAGCTAATTTTGGATGTAGCAGGTCCTCAAGACAGTGATGTGATGACAACAAGATAATCTCTTTCACTGATGCTGAGTGAGGCAAAGAATTCCCCAGATCTTCGGAGCAGTGTAAGAGGATCATTGATACCAATGATGGAAGAGACCAGAGAGTAGATCCACCTGAAAGACAGTGCTGTACTTCCCTCCTCACTATCGGGTGGCGCAGCGGTAGAGTTGCTGCTTTACAGTGCTTACAGCGCCAGAGACCCCGGTTCGATCCTGACTATGGGTGCTTATCTGTACGGAGTTTGTACATTCTCCCCGTGACCTGTCTAGGCTTTCTCCGAGAGCTTTGGTTCCCTCCCACACTCCAGGTAGGTTAATTGGCTTGGTATGAATTAAAAAAGTTGTCTCCAGTGCGGGATAGTGTTAATGTGTGGGGATCACTGGTTGGTGCAGACTCAGTGGGCTGAAAGGCTTGCTGCACCTCTAAACTAAACTAAACGACACTACACCAGAGCAGGGCCTAGATTTTTGTGCTTGTGTTTCTGACCTGGGATTTGAACCCATTGGTGTCAGAGACAAGAGTGCCACCTGGTGAGTAATGAATGTTTCACCAGCACCCTGCAGGGGCTTCCAGGTGCCCCAACGTACATTGTGGCAAATGGAGCCCTCCTGAAGGCCGGTCAACGAGGGATAAGTTCATAAGTTCATGTGATAGCAGCAGAATTAGGCCATTCAGCTCATCAAGTCTACTCCGCCATGGCTGATTCATCTCTCCCTCCAAACCCCATTCTCCTGCCTTCGCCCCATTACCCCTGACACCCGTACTAATCAGGAATCGGCTCCTATGAACATCAATATCTTGATGACCAGCGGTATGAATATTGATATCTCTAACTTCAAGTAACTCTTGCATCCCTTCTACCCCCGTCCCTCCCGCACCCCAGTCATCGTACAAGTTTCACTGCCATCCTGGTGAGTTGCTCTGTCTGTATAACTCGATATCACCAATCCCGCAGCCAACAATGTCCTGTTGTGCTTGTCACATTTCCTTGACTATCATTGCTATTTTGCACATCTTCCATTCGTTTTTCCTATACTGGCTGCAGAAAGTATTCTGTTTATTCTTTCTTTTAACAGATGCCTCTGTCTGTCATTTTCCATATTCCCTATTTTTATGCCAAACTTTAGGGCGTTTATTGGAACAGCATTCGAGTGATGTGGGTCAACTCATGTTGTGCCATGTGCTGTACTAGGAATAGGGTGTACACTGTGAGTGAACGATATGCAGACTGTTTTGCCTCAACACTTGACAAGTTCCCTTTCCGATGCTTTGAGAGCTCGGGATACAAACCATGAATTGATGTAAATGCCTGGGAAGAAACCAGCGACAAAAATGTAATTGGCAAATTCTTGCTGAGCTGGTGAATGCAAGTTACATTCGACGCCTAATGACGCCTAGTGTAGAAATAGTGTGATAGAGCACCAGATTATGGTTACAGGAGGTGAAATGTTATCATTCACAGAGGACACAGTGGTACAGCTAGTAGAACTACTGCTTGTAATGCTGGAAGCAATGCTGTGGGCTGAGGCTTTGAAGACGCTGGTCAGACCGCATTTGGAGCATTGCGAGCAATTTCCGGCCCCATATCTGTGGAAGGATGTGAAGGCCAGAAGAGGGTTGCGAGAATGATCCCAGGAACAAGTGGGTTAACCTATGATGAGCATTTGACGGCACTGGGCCGCTACTTGCTGGAGTTTAGAAGGACCAGGGGGGAGGACCTCATTGAAACTTACCTGGATAGAGTGGATGTGGAGAGGATGTTTCCACTAGTGGGAGTATCTAGGTTGAGAGGTCACAGTCTCATAGAGAACAAAAGGACGTTCCTTAGGAATCAGGAAGAACTATGAACCAATGGAATCTGCCTAGCTAGATAGATTTTTATGTCTTTCAGCCCCATTCTTTTTTCAGTGAATTGAGGAAGAAATATCACCACGGCCAAAGGACCCAGTTGGGAGATTTGAGCAAATAATACAGCATTTGGAATCTTTGGAGAGAAAGAATAAATAATGTTTCGGATTGAAGGGTTCAGACCCGAAACGTTACCTATTCTTTCTCTCCATAGATGCTGTCTGACCCGCACAGCTGCATTTTTGTGGTTCTCCTTCAGTATTATTCAGCATCTTTTTTAGTTTAATTTAGAGATCCAGCTCGGAAACAGACTGTCCGCAGACCAGCGATCCACGCACATTAACACTACCCTAGCCACACTAGGGACAATTTACACTTATACCAAGTATACCAACCCAAGCCACTTGTATGTCTTTGGAGTGTGGGAGGAAACCAAAGATCTGGGAGAAAACCCACGAGGTCACTGGGAGAACGTACAAACTCCGTACAGCCAGCACCCATAGTCAGGATCGAACCTGGGTCTCTGGCTCTGCAAGCACTGTAATGCCCCTGTCCCACTTAGGAAACCTGAACGGAAACCTCTGGAGACTTTTTTTCAACAACTAAGTTACAGAGATAGGTTGAATAAGTTAGGTCTTTATTCTCTGGAGCGCAGAAGGTTAAGGGGGGACTTGATAGAGGTCTTTAAAATGATGAGAGGGATAGACAGAGTTGACGTGATCAAGCTTTTCCCTTTGAGAATAGGGAAGATTCAAACAAGAGGACATGACTTCAGAATTAAGGGACAGAAGTTTAGGGGTAACATGAGGGGGAACTTCTTTACTCAGAGAGTGGTAGCGGTGTGGAATGAGCTTCCAGTGGAAGTGGTGGCGGCAGGTTCGTTGGTATCATTTAAAAATAAATTGGATAGGCATATGGATGAGAAGGGAATGGAGGGTTATGGTATGAGTGCAGGCAGGTGGGACTAAGGGAAAAAAGTTGTTCGGCACGGAATTGTAGGGCCGAGATGGCCTGTTTCCGTGCTGTAATTGTTATATGGTTATATGGTTATATGAACTTTGCGCCCCACCCAAGGTTTCCGTGCGGTTCCCGGAGGTTGCAGGTGGTTGCCGGAGGTTGCAGGTAGTGGAAGCAGGTAGAGAGACTGACAAAAACCTCCGGGAACTGCACGGAAACCTTGGGTGGGGCGAAAAATCTCCAGAGGTTTCCGTTCAGGTTTCCTAAGTGGAACAGGGGCATTAAAAGGCAGCAACTCTATCGCTGCACCACCGTGCCACCCTGATGTTCCTTCCTACACACCTTGATAAGGGAGTCACTACAAGGGGGGATGGGGCTCAACAATGGTGGACATGCTCTCCACTTTCTGCCCTTTCTGCATCTTGACCAGGGCGAGCCTGGTGGTAAGTCTGAGAATAAGTTTCTCGTAGCACACAAAGCCCACGCCCGATCACAACTTAGCTCCTGGCGTGCGTGACATGAATAATTTAATTGGCTAAAAACCAATTGTGCGTAGACAAGATCATTAATTAGGAGCGAGTGCTTTGTAATTTGGAAGTATTAATTCATGCATCTATCACTTTCCCTGGGTGTCTCAATGTAGAAATTAGGGGGTCACATGGTAGTGAATTATGCTAATTGCTAGCAATCTACATATGCAGGTTTACATTTGAAGTTGGATACGGCATCTCTTATCATTTTGACACCTGAAGCATATATTAGCTGTGTTGCTGTAGATTATATATTAACATGAGTTGATCTAATGGAGTTAATCTGGCGATGACAAGGTGACTATAACTCAGATTTACACTGCAATGAAATTTATAGAGTGCTGAGGGTGTTAGAGTAATGGAGCTGAGGGAGCACTGCACTGTCAGAGTAGTAATGCCTGTGATTCATTGTCAGGGGAGTAAGACTCGATGAATGAAGCATAGCAAAATGGGTGTGTGAGGGGAAGGTGAGTTGACTGGGGGGGGAGGGGGGCAATCGAAACATAGAAAATAGGCGCAGTGTCAGCACCGCCATTCAATATGATCATGGCTGATCATCCAGAATCAGTACCCTGTTCCTGCTTTCTCCCCATGTCCCTTGATTCCATTAGCCCTTAGAGCCACATATAATGCCCCTGTCCCACTTAGGAAACCTGAACAGAAACCTCTGGAGACTTTGCGCCCCACCCAAGGTTTCCATGCGGTTCCCGGAGGTTTTTGTCAGTCTCCGTACCTGCGTCCACTACCTGCAACCTCCGGCAACCACCTGCAACCTCCGGGAACCGCACGGAAACCTTGGGTGGGGCGCAAAGTCTCCAGAGGTTTCCGTTCAGGTTTCCTAAGTGGGACAGGGGCATTACTCTCTCTTGAATATATCCAGTGAATCGTCCACCACCACCTTCTGTGGCAGAGAATTCCACAGATTCACAACTCTGGCTAAAACAAGTTGATCCTCATCTCAGGCCTAATTGGCCTACTCCTTATTCCTAAATTGTGACCCTTAGTTCTGGACTCCACCAACATCGGGAATTTGTTTTCTGCATCGAGCCTGTCTAATCCCTTAAGAATTTTATATGTTTCTTATAAGATCCTCTCTCACCCTAAATTCCTGCGACTATAAGCCCAGTCGTTCCATTCTTTCATCATATGTCAGTCCCGCCATCCCGGGAAATGAACCTACGCTGCACCCCCTCAATAGCAAGATTGCTCTTCCTCAAATTAGGAGATGAAAACTGTACATAATACTCCAGGTGTGGTTTCACCAGGGCCCTGTACAACTGCAGTAGGACCTCCTTGCTCCTATACTCAAATCCTCTCGCTATGAAGGCCAACATGCCATTAGCTATCTTCACTGCCTGCTGTACCTGCATGCTTACTTTCTGTGACTGATGTACAAGGACACCTATGTCTCGTTGCACCTCCCCTTTTCCTAATCTGACACCATTCAGATAATAATCTGCCTTCTTGTTCTTGCCACCAAAGTGGATAACCCCACAATTATCCACATTATACTGCATCTGTCATGCATCTGCCCACTCACCCAACCTATCCAAGTCACCCTGCAGCCTCGTAGCATCCTCCTCGCAGGTCATACTGCCACCTAGCTTTGTATCATCCGCAAATTTGAAGATGTTACATTTAATTCCGTTGTCTAAATCGTTAATATATATTATAAATAACTGGGGTCCCAGCACTGAGCCTTGCGGCACCCACTAGTCACTGCCTGCCATTCTGAAAAGGGCTCGTTAATTCCTACTCTTTGCTTCCTGTCTGCCAATTCCAGTAGATTAGTCAAGCATGATTTCCCCTTCATAAATCCATGCTGACTTTGACCGATCCTTTCACTGCTTTCCAAATGCACTGCTATTACACCCTTGATAATCGACTCTAGCATCCTCCCCACTACCGATGTCAGGTTAACTGGTCTATAATTCCCTGTTTTCTCTCTCATTACATTAGCTACCCTCCAGTCCACAAGAACTGATCCTGAGTCTATAGAACATTGGAACATAGTGCTAATGGAGAGCTGCACTGTCAGAGGGGCAACACTGCCTTTTTTTTACAAAAATAAATGAAATCAATTATTAGAAGAATAATATATACAATACAAAACAATACGAAACAAACCCACCACCATAATACAAAATCACCCAATTATCTAAACAAATTTTCTTAAATGTCAAATACACGCTTAAACAATCATATCACCACTTTTATTAAGGATGCATTCCACCCCCCGCAGTGCCCAGCTGTCCCGGAAATCCCCAGGGCGCCCATGGACAGTGTATATTCCCTCATTAGCACCACCCGGGTGCGGACATAACACCGGAAAAGGGGCAGGAAGCCGGCTCGGGCTGAGCCCTCTTCCGCCTGACGCCGTGACTCGCGGATGGCCAGCTTGGCCAGGCCAAGGATCAACCCAACCAGGACATCTTCAGCCCTACCCTCTCCCCTACGTACAGGGTGTTCAAAGATGAGGATGGTGTGTGTATAAGTGCCGCACCCCTCAGAGGGGCAGTACTGAGGGCGGTAATTTTGTTAACAACTTGCAGCACATTCCCTGTCCAACTAAAGGGTTCTACCGTAGATAGACACAAAAAGCTGGAGTAACTCAGCGGGTCAGGTAGCATCTCTGGAGAAAAGGAATAGGTGACGTTTCGGGTTAAGACCCTTTTCAGACTGAGATTCAGGGGAAAGGGAAACGAGAGACGGTTCTTTAGAGCGCTGCACTGTTTTTTTCACAAAAATAAATGTAATCAATTATTACAAGAATTGATTATGAATGAAAGATATGCAAAAAGCAACGATGATCAAGGAAAGGTGGAGCCCACAATGGTCCATTGTTGGCTGCGGGGTAGGTGATAACGAGTTATACAGACAGCGAAACTCAACAGGGCGACAGTGAAACTAGTAGAACGAACAGGGTGTGGGCGCGGGACGGAGAGAGAGAGGATGCAAGGGTTAGTTGAAGTTAGAGAAATCAATAATCATACCGCTGGGTTGTAAGCTGCCCAAGCAAAATATGAGGTCCGGTTTCTCCAATTTGCGTTTGACTTCACTCACTTCTACTCCAAGTCAAGGTTGACTTTTCTTTACAGCGTTTGATCTAACTCAGTAGTTGCAGAGTCCCCTCTACTCTGTCCGATACATCATTGTGTGCCTCATTCATTCATTACTGTCTCATAGTGATCTGGGCTGTGCGATACCCATTTGTTTATAGTTTGGCATGTTGATAATTTCCTTGAATTTATCATTCATTTGTTTACGATGATGGATCTGTTTACATCTCATTTGGTTCTGCAAAATTATTTTGAATTGGTTTCTAGATTTAACTCATAAAGTTCTAGTAATTGAAGAAAGGATGTACTTTATTGGTAATATAATTGGAACTCAACCGAACACAACAAAACAATGAGGTGATTCTGAAAATTGCTCTGGCCTTCTATTGTTGTAGACGATCAAAGCACAAAATCACGAGGTGTACGAAAATCATCTCTTTCCATACATACAATACAATACAATTCAATTTATTGTCATTTGGACCCCTTGAGATCCAAACAAAATGCCGTTTCTGCAGCCATACATTACAAACAAATAGACCCAAGACACAACATAATTTACATAAACATCCATCACATTGCTGTGATGGAAGGCCAAAAAAACTTCTCTCTCCACTGCACTCTCCCCCCCGATGTCAGAGTCAAAGTCAAAGCCCCCGGCGGGCGATGGCGAATTGTCCCGTGGCCATTAAAGCCACGCCGGGTGATGCAAGGTCGCACACCGGGTCTTGATGTTAGAGCCCCCGGCGCGCGCTCGCAGCCCGCGACCATTCCAAGCCGCGCGGGGCGGTGCTGTAAGGCCCCGCTCCAGGAGCTCTTCAACCCCGCAACTCGGGCGGGAGAAGTCGCCGTTGCGGAAGCCCCGAAAAGCGGTCTCCCTCCAGGGACCCGTGGGCTCCCGGTGCCGCCCGCCAAACCCACAACTCTCAGGGTTGGAAAACCCCACTTTACATTTCATAATTTCTTAAACTCATGTGATAGGAGCAGATTTAGGCCGTTCGGCCCATCAAGTCTACTGCACCATTCAATCATGGTTGATCTATCTCTCCCTCTTAATCCCATTCCCCTGCCTTCTTCCCGTAACCCCTGACATCCGTACTAATCTAGAATCTATCTATCTCTGCCTTAAAAATATCAATCGACTTGGCCATCGCAGCCTTCTGTGGCAATGAATGCCACAGATTCATCACCTTTATAAATTTTAAATACCAATACTAAATCTCCTCTTGAGATACATTTTGTTCTCTATGATACGGAGGCCATCTGCACTGTATTGGTTTCTTATTATCAGGTGTATAGTGAAAAACTTTATTTGCATGCTGTTCTATCAAATCATACCATACATGAGTATGATCTACCCATACACAACAGGTAGTGCAGAGATAAGAAAATAACCAGAGTGCATGCTATAGTGATACAGCTGAAGAGAAAGTGCAAATAGGTAAAGAGTGCGAAGGCCATTATGAGATAGGTAGACACAAAGTGCTGGAGTAATTCAGCGGGTCAGGCAGCATCACAGGAGAAAAGGAATGGGTGACGTTTTGGTTCAGAGTCCTTCTTCATATTGAAAGTAGAGGGGAACTGGGGATAGGAAAAGGCCAGAACAAATCCCTAGTGTGTAGGATAGTACTCGAGTATTGGATGCTTGCTGCGGCACGGACTCGGTGGGCCGAAGGGCCTGTTACCACACAGTATCTCTAAACTAAAGTAAATTAAAATGAATCCAGACACCTTGTTATTAAGTTCTCCATTTCCTTCCCGTACTCAGTCTTGCCATTATTTGGGATTCGGCCTGCTATGATGGTTTTCGGATACAAAACCCAACAAGCATACACAACTTTCGAGAGAGCACTCAAACTATTTACGTATCAAGACTCGAAGAGTTGCTGCTAACTGGCTGTTCGATTGATTGAGAAGCAGGCACACAACAAGACTCAGCTACCCATTAGATTTACAACATAAATACGCACATAAGTACTGGGAAAACATTTAATAATATGTCGCACACCTTGTGCAACGTACACTTAATGGAAAATGTGATCCATAGATTATAACGGAAGTCTCTCATCCCACATAACAGCAACTGAACTATTTCTCACTTTTTGCAGCTTATCGGTTTAAAGCCACTTTATTGAGTTGAGGCACAATGTTGGCTTATGTTATAATGAGTTTCCTCTGTGCTCCTTAAAAATGTGAAGTAAAACAAGTGCAAGATTGTCACTTTAATCTCAGAATCCCTCTCCAGATAAGTTATTCAAAGTGAAAATAAAATTAAAATGTTAATATGTAGTTAAGTTGGTTCCTCTTTGCTGATCTCCACAGACTGAATCCCAGTGTAGAATGCGACCACGCTTCCCAATCTTTCTCACTGCAACACTGCAACTCACCTCCCTCAAGCTTGAGGAATTGCCTTACCACAGGTACAGGAGGCCGTTCAGATTTCCCCCCAGAAGAACGTCTATCCAGCAGTAGATAGATACAAATATGCTGGAGTAACTTAGAGGGACGGTCAGCATCTCTGGAGAGAAGGAATGGGAGCTGTTTTCAGGCATTTCAGAATGGGAGGCATCTTCGGATGCCTGTCCCGCTGAGTTGCTCCAGCGTTTTGTGTCTATCTTTGGTGTATAACCAGCATCTGCAATTCCTTCCCACACATTTTTTGTTTAGAGATACAACACGGAAACAGGCCCTTCGGTCCACCGAGTCCGCACCGACCAGCGATCCCCGCACACTAACATTATCCGACACACGCTGGGGACAATTTCCATTTACACCAAGCCAAGTAACCTACAAACATGTACGACTTTGGAGTGTGGGAGGAAACCAAAGATCTCGGAGAAAGCCCACACAGTCATGTAGAGAACATACAGACTCCGTACAGACAGCATCCGCAGACAAGATCAAACCTGGGTATCTGGTGCTGCAAGCACTATAAGGCAGCAACTCTACTGCTGCACCACTGTGCCACCCCCTTTATCGAACAGTGGTTACCATAAGCCTTGTGTATGCAAACATTCAGACACTGAGCTCCAAGCCCTCATGGACTCATTCACTGAAGCATACAAGAGAGCAGGCTTTACACTTACTTCTCCGTTTCACTGTTCCATGTAACTTAAGTGGCACAGCATGTAGCGCAGCTGACTCACAGCTCCAGTCACCCAGGTCTGACCCTGAGCTCCGGTGCTGTCTATGTGGAGTTTGCACGTTCTCCTCGCGACTGCGCTGGGATTCCCTTGGGAGCTGCGGCCTTTCCCCACATCCCAAAGATGTGCTGCTAGGTAGGTTGATGGGACTCCAGTACAGATGGGAGATGAGGGAGTCAGAGTCGTAAGAGGGAGAATGGAAGAGAATTTTTACGAGAATGATCCCGGGAATTTACATGGAAAGGATGTTTCCAATAATGAGAGAGTCTAGAACCAGAGGGCACAGCCTCTGAATAAAAGAACGCACCTTCAAAATGGAAATGAGGAGGAATTTCAATAACCAGAGGGTGGTGAATCTGTGGAATTAATTGCCAGAGATGGCTGTAGAGGCCATCTTTGGGTATTTTTAAGGCGGAGATTGATTAGGAAGGGCGTCCAAGGTTACAGGAAGAAGACAGAAGAATTGAGTCCAGAGTGAAAAATAGATCAGCCATGACTGAATGGTGGAGTAGATTCAATGGGCTAAATGGCCTAATTCTGCTCCTATGTCTTTTGATCTTATGGAAGGAAGGAAATGTTGTCAACAAAATAGAGAGAGTACAGAGGAGATTTACTAGAATGTTGCCTGGGTTTCAACAACTAAGTTACAGAGATAGGTTGAATAAGTTAGGTCTTTATTCTCTGGAGCGCAGAAGGTTAAGGGGGGACTTGATAGAGGTCTTTAAAATGATGAGAGGGATAGACAGAGTTGATGTGATCAAGCTTTTCCCTTTGAGAATAGGGAAGATTCAAACAAGAGGACATGACTTCAGAATTAAGGGACAGAAGTTTAGGGGTAACATGAGGGGGAACTTCTTTACTCAGAGAGTGGTAGCGGTGTGGAATGAGCTTCCAGTGGAAGTGGTGGCGGCAGGTTCGTTGGTATCATTTAAAAATAAATTGGATAGGCATATGGATGAGAAGGGAATGGAGGGTAATGGTATGAGTGCAGGCAGGTGGGACTAAGGGAAAAAAGTTGTTCGGCACGGACTTGTAGGGCCGAGATGGCCTGTTTCCGTGCTGTAATTGTTATATGTTATATGTTAAATTGGTGGAGGAATGGGATTGATGAGGTTGCCCCGGCAACCAGGATGCTGTTCGACCATGGCTGCACCAGAGGGGATTCTGGTGAAGGAACCCGGCAGAGATCTACTTAGACAGGTGATCTCATCACATTCTCCATGCTTCATGCTTCTCAGGTCCTTGCTTGTGGGAGGAAGATTTGTCGATCTCTGAGAGACTTTTTGGAACTAACAAAGCGACAGTGTGTGCCCAATGTCCGACAATGTGTTCCGTCAGCGTGTCTCACTGTCTCATGCGTGGAAAGGTTCAGTGTACATCCCCCTGCGGATAGACACAAAATACTGGAATAACGCAGTGGGTCAGGCAGCATCTCCGGAGACGTTTCAGGTCAAGACCCTTCATCAGACTGAGATTCGGGGGAGAGGGAAACTAGAGGTATGAAAAGGTATAGAACAAACCCCCTCCTATATCCCACTGTCCCCTGTTTGGAACGGACAGATTGAATCATTGTTCTACGCTGTGAAAGGTCAGTGTGGCCCAATCTTCCATGCTGTGAAAGGTCAGTGTGTCCCAATGTCCGTTGTTGGGAAAGGTCAGTGTGTCCCAATGTCCGTTGTTGGGAAAGAACAGTTTGTATCCCACCGTTCCGTACTGGGAAAGGGCGGTGTGTTCCCCTGTCCAACACTGGGAAAGGGCGGTGTGTTCCCCTGTCCAACACTGGGAAAGGGCAATGTGTATCCCTGTCCCACACACTGGGGAAGGACAATGTGTTCCATTGCCCTGGTGGATAAAGGTATCCCGCTATCCCAGAGCGAGCAACAACACGCGTGTTAACACGTGCGGGGCGACCAATGCGCTAAAGGAACAATGTGCGTCTCACAGCAACGGAGTGAGAAAGGACCCCACATCCAATCAGATAGCTTTCCCTCCATCAGCAACTTCCTTTGTGTGCAGGCAGATGAGAGCGGAAAGAGCCATGAATTTAATTAAGCCTTTGTGCGATCTACTGAGTTAGCACAGCAAGTTGCTTTGTCAAGGCTGTTCAGTTGATGTTTAACAGAGTTTTAATTATATGGATAAGCACCATTTCATAGGCTGATACTTATCAATTGTCCTTTAACAATATCTAACGCTACCAAGATTACAATATTTCTCATCTTGATTCCCATTTCCATATAATCTATTTCTGCAAAAGGCAATCACAGTAAACCAGGTCGCCAGAGAAGGTGCTATTTAAAAGGGCAATCATCTCTGTGTAGATTAATTGATAATTAATTTCAACTGGCAAAAACCCTGACTATTCTTTCTAAGTTTCTAAGTTGCTGTGGGGAGTGGTACACCAAGTGATGAAGGGAGTTCAGTTTAACTGCAGGTGTTCTGCAGTCATGTCCTCCTCCTGCACCTATTTTCTATATTTCTACGTTGCAGATAGCTGAGGCTGCCACACTAAAAGAACAGCTTGATTGGGCAACTGAGCAGCAGAAGCAGCCGAAAGAGGAGAGGGGGTAGGGGAGAGAGAACCCTTCTCAGGAAGAAATCATTTGGCAGGGGTATTTAAACTTTAGACTTTAGAGATACAGTGTGGAAACCGGCCCTTTGGCCCACCGAGTCCATGCTGACTGGAAATCACCCGTACACTAGTTCTATCTTACACACTGGGGACAATTTACAGAGGTCAATTAACCTACAAACCTGCACGTCTTTGGAGTGTTGGAGGTAACCGGAGCACCCGGAGAAAACCCGCATGGTCACGGGGAGAATGTGTAAACCTCATGTAGACAGCACCCGTAGTCGGGATCAAACCCGGGTCCATCTGAAGAACAAAAGAAGCATTCGCTGAGGTTGACCAAGTGAGTAAAGCTATTGGCACTTTTACACAAAGATTATAGAGCGGAGCTCCACTCTATGATCTTTGCTTTTACCGGCCGGGTCATCATGTCCCAGCATTGACTGCCGCAGTTCTCCACACGGTTTGTCGAGAGCAGATCCAGTGCAAAGGGAAACATGTTCTTCCAGTTCCTTCCACAAGGCTCCAGTGGCTCCTCAGAAAATGTAGGGTCCATGTTGTGCCAACGTTTACATCCTTCCCGAGGCCAGAATAAGTCCAGAACGTTCAGGTTTGTAGGTCCAGAGGGCGGAGTAGTGGCTCAGCGGGTAGAGTTGCTGCTTTACAGCACCAGAGACCCGGGTTCGATCCTGCCTATGGTTTGCTGTCTGTATGGAGTTTGTACGTTCTCCCCCGTCATTGTGTGGGTTTTCTCCGGGTGCTCCGGTTTCCTCCCACACTCCAAGGACACACAGGTTTGTAGGTTAATTGGCTTCGGGAAAAATTGTAAATTGTCCCTAGTGCGTAGCGTGTGTTCGTGTAACGGAGATCGCTGGTCGGCGCGGACACGGTTGGCCGAAGAGGCTGTTTCCACGCTGTATCTCTAAACTAAACTAAACTGAACTGAACTAAACGATTTCCATTATTCCCTCCAGCCACAATACGAAATGAAGCCATGTACTACCTGATGTAGTGTGAGGTACTTTCTGTCTTGGCCTCTGGTTTAGAGTTAAACGCTGCATTTGTGCATGTTAGCAGTCCGCACATGTTGTCTGCATTGAATGCAACAGATGTGGGTTAATTGTTCCTCATCCCTCTTGGCTCCCTTCAGGTGCTGTCAACATTAGCCCCCTTGGCTTTCCGGAAATATTACCAAGGATTTTAAGACAGTGAATAGTATGGAAAAGGTAATAGCGAATAAGGGACTAATTAAAGTCAACATTAAAGCTGATGGGTTCTTCAAGGGAGCAATCTGTTCAGGGTGGCGGAGATGTAAACATGGAATAATGTCGTTGCCGTGAGGCTTTCCAAAGAACACAGGTTTGTTAAATGGTCAAGAAATAGAGCAGTTGTATTAGTTCACAAAGCGATGGCAGTCACCCTAATTAGCACAACACTGAAGAAATATCTGACCCAAAGCTGGGGCATCTCCTTGGGATACATTCTTAGTTCCAGTAGTGAACAGCACAAGATTTCTGAGCGTCAGTTGGTCAGGTTGCTAATCCAACTGCAAACATATGAAATAACCCTCGTAGAACTCGGTGGTGTAGCGGTAGAGTTGCTGCCTTACAGCGCCAGAGACCCCAGTTCGATCTTGACTATGGGTGCCATCTGTACAGAGTTTGTACATTCTCCCCGTGACCTGCGTGGGGTTGCTCCGAGATCTTTGGTTTCCTCCCACATTCCAAAGACATGCAGGTTTGTAGGTTAATTGGCTTGGTATGAATGTAAATTTCCCTAGTGTGTGTAGGATAGTGTTAGTGTGCGGGGATCGCTGGTCGGCACGGACTCGGTGGGCCGAAGGACCTGTTTCCGTGCTGTATCACTAAACTAAACTCTTGGTGATCACGCAAGGGCCCCAGCTATGACTGCCTCTTTGTAGGGTACGTCGAACAATCCCTGTTCCAGGCGTACACTGGCCCTATCCCCTAAACTCTACCTCCGCTACATTGACGACTGCATCGGTGCTACCTCCTCCACCCATGCCGAACTCACGGACTTCATCAACTTCACTACCAATTTCCATTCTGCACTCAAATTCACTTGCACCATCTCTGACGCCTTCCTCCCCTTTAAAAAAAAAAACTGTCTGACGGAGGGTCTCAACCCGAAATGTCACATATTCATTTTCTCTTGAGATGCTGCCTGACCCACTGAGTTACTCCAGCATTGTGTGCCTATCTTCCCTGTGATCTTATCCCTTCTCCAGAGGATACAAGGTATGTGCACATTCCACTGAAATACCTAAATGATCAAATACTTAAGTTAAAGAATTCTATCTCTACATCCTTCCACTGTTTTATGTCCTTACATGATTTCTTACCAGACTACAATCCCTTGACCATTAATATTATAGAACATTGAACAGTGCAGCACAGGAATGGGTCCTTCAGCTCACATTGTTTGTGACAAACATGATGCCAAGAAACTGATCTCATCCACTGGTACATGATTCATACACCTCTATTCCCTTCACTTCCATGTACCTATCTAAAAGCCACTTAAATGCCACTATCATATTTGAGTGTACACACACACCCCTGCCAATGCGTTCCAGGCCCCCGCTACATTCTGTGTAAAATACGTGCATCGCACATCCCTATTAAACGTTTCACCTCTCATCTTACAGGTATGGCCTCGAGTGATGGATATTACCACCTTTTAATATCTTTCAATTCTTCCCTAAGCTTCTGACATTCCAGAGAAAACAATGCAGCTGAAAGCCTCTAAACTGTGCAGCATTCTTGTAAACCTCCTCTGCACCACCCTCTTCGAAGCTTCCACATCTTTCCTGCAACCATTCTCCGCAAACATAGACAATTGCCAACAGCTGAGAAGAACCCTGGCCACTTCTCAAAGAGTCCACAGCACCTCTTCATTCTCCTCCCAGCGACCACACAGACATAAGCTGCAGGAAGACTTGCTTCAAATTGCAGAAGTGCTCCCTGTCTGCATGCAAGGTGGATAACGTGGAGCCTCAGTGAGATCACAGTGCGACAGATCCAAACATAATGTACTGAGCGGTTTTGTCACCTGCAGATTGTGCCATTACTCGATGGCTTCCTCTGTGACTGTGCTCACAAGAATTCAGGCAAGTTTCCCCTCAGATTGGGCCCATCATACTTGTCATCTTTTAAACATTTCAACTCCCTTTCCCATTCCCACACTGGCCTTTCTGTCCAGGGCCTCCTCCACTGTCAGAGTGAGGCCAGATGCAAATTGGAGATACAGCTCCTCATATTTCGCTTGGGCAGCTAACAGCCCAGTGGTTTGAACATTGATTTCTCCAATTTCAAGTAACCCTTGTATCCCTTCTTCCTCTGTCCCTCCCCCACCCTAGTCATTGTACTAGTTTCACTGCCATCCTGTTAAGTTTAATCGTCTGTATAACTCGTTATCACCCAGCCCACAGCCAACATTGCACCATTTCCTTGATCATGGTAACTTTTTTTGCACATCTTTCATTCATCTGTTCTAAATCTCTCTATGTCACTATCTATATCTCTCATTTCCCTTTCCCCTGATTCAGTCTGAAGAAAGGTCTCGACCCGAAACATCACCTGTTCTTTTTCTCCAGTGACAACGCCTGACCCGCTGAGTTGCTCCAGATTTTTGTGTCATTTTTTAAAGGTAATTCTTCAGATAAGGCCGATTCTCACAAAGAGCCTCGGCCTCCTTGGACTGAGATCTTGCTGCCGTTTGTGACCTGCAGAACTCACAGTCCTTGGCTGTTCACTGCCCCACTCAGTAGAGGCATTAGACCTTGACCCAAGGGTCTCCGAAAAAGGAGCTTCCATTAAGCACTGCTGAATATTTCAATCAACATTAATGTTTAAGGAAACTTGGTCTTAACTAGTCCAATAGATGCGTTAACATGATCAATTTCACAAATAACGTGACAGGCATAAAGATGTGAGGCCTTTCACACTTAAAATTAATAACATGCTAAATCAGGTGCTTATCCATTCAGTTCCAGCCTGGCGAACCTCAATATCTGCATCGTGTGTCGACACGTCCCCCTTGACGGTCCACTCCTCTCATGGCCACAGGCAAACAAGCCACAGCCAAGTCCAATTGAGAGTCCGTGGACCAATCAACCCGATCATGGAAACATAGAAAATAGGAGTTGGCCATTCGGCCCTTCGAGCCAGCACCACCATTCAATATGATCAAGGCTGATCATCCAAAATCAGTACCCCGTTCCTGCTTTTCCCCATATCCCTTGATTCCGTAAGCCCCAAGAGCTATATCTGTGCCATAGTACCACAGAGGTTCCTCCTCATCTCTTTTCTAAAAGAGCGCCCTTTAATTCTGAGGCTATGACTGGCTGAATGAAGGACCAGGCAGTTGTGTGCAGCTTAGAGCAGAAGGCTGAACTGATCTGAGGAGATGGAGGCAACTGTTTGATTAACTTGGCGGCACGGTGGCGCAGCGGTAGAGCTACTGCCTTGCGTCGCCAGAGACCCGGGTTCGATCCTGACCACAGGTGCCTGTCCGTACAGAGTTTGTACGTTCTCCCCGTGACCTGCGTGGATTTTACCCAAGACCCTCGGTTTCCTCCTGCACTCTAAAGACGTACAGATTTATAGATTAATTGGCTTGGTGTAAATGTAAAAATAATTGTCCCTCGCGTGTGTAGGGCGGTGTTAGTGTGCGGGGATCGCTGGTCAGACTAAGTGGGCCAAAGGGCCTGTTTAGTTCCCTAAACTAAAACTAAACTAAACTTTTTGTAACTTTTCCGCACCAGAAATCTGACGACTCTTGTGTGCTGCCAAGGTGATGTCTGCTGTATGATTTTACTGGATTGTATGCAAAAATAAAGCATTTCACTGTACCTAGGTACAGATGACAATAACGTGTCATTGAATAATCAATGAGAGTTAGATATAGCTCTTGGGGCTAACGGAATCAAGGCATATGGGGAGAAAGCAGGAACGGGGTACTGAATTAGAATGATTAGCCATGATCATATTGAATGGTGGATGGCCAGATGGCCTACTCCTGCACCTATTTCCTATGTTTCTATGAACTTTCTGTACTGGATTCTTAAGGGGTTGGACAGGCTAGATGCAGGAATATTGTTCCCAATGTTGGGGAAGTCCAGAACAAGGATCACAGTTTAAGGAAAAGGGGGAAATCTTTTTGGACTGAGATGAGAAAAACATTTTTCACACAGAGAGTGGTGATTCTCTGGAATTCTCTGCCACAGAAGCCAGTTCATTGGCTATATTTAAGAGGGAGTTAGATGTGGCCCTTGTGGCTAAAGGGATCAGGGGGTATAGAGAGAAGGCAGGTACAGGATACTGAGTTGGATGATCAGCCATGATCATATTGAATGGCGGTGCAGGCTCGAAGGGCCGAATGGCCTACTCCTGCGCCTATTTTCTATGTTTCTATGGATGGCTCTAATGAAGTCTGAGCCGGCAGGGACATTGTGGTGAAAGGGTTACTATCAGGCATGGAATTATGTCGTGATTCTTTGGAACATCAGAGCGTGACTAGCTTGTTTTTCTGATAAACAGGCTGCATGATTAATGAACGTGTGATTAAGTTGCCTGTGTGAGGCTATTGTTGGGTCTAGGACATGCTTGCAAATGGATGCTGCAGCCCCGGTTGAGACATGACAACGTGATCTAGATCCAACCGATAAGAAGAAACCACAATGATTTACCTGACCAGACCATAACACAATTTACACACACACACACACACACGCGCGCGCAGTATTCCAAGGGGCAGCACGGTGGCGCAGCGGTAGAGTTGCTGCCTTACATAGCCAGAGACCTGGGTTCGATCCCAACCACGGGTGCTGTCTGTACACCGTTTTTAACGTTCTCCCCGTGATTGTGTGGGTTTTCTCCGGGTGCTCCGGGTTTCCTCCCGCACTCCACACACATACAGGTTTGTATGTTAATCGGCTTCGGTAAAGATTGTAAATTGTCCTTAGTATGTACTAGACATCCTATCAGTTCCACTGAACACATCCTTGAATCCCTCCCGCTACCACATCTTGACTACGGATGCTGTACGGTGTTTGTACATTCTCCCCATGACCTGCGTGGGTTCTCTCCGAGATCTTCAAATTCATCCCACCCTCCAAAGACATTCATCCCACCCTCCAAAGACCGTGGCATCAATTGCAGGGGAAATGGTAACTGCAAGAAAGAGACGAGGAAATGAAGGATGAAGGACTTTAGCAAGCAGCTAAGAAAAATCCTTTGATTATTCAAGATGCCATCGTTATGGGAGCTGAAATCATGATTGGGTCACAATAGAATTAGCAACAGCCAAAGCCAGCTCTACAACCATTAAAATTTGATTTCCCTTAATGTATAATTTGCCAGTAGGAGGTGAAAATTTTAATTTTTATCTCTTGTGGGAAGTACATGACAGGGGTTAAAGCTTGTTTGTTGGGCATATTAACATTTCTGTGCATGAACAGATTGATGTATTTAAATAAAACATTACAAATTTGAGCTGAGAACATTATCATGGGTTCCGAACAGCCGTTTTGTCATTTTAAAACGGACTTCCAAGGGATGTCTTGATGAATTGGTTGGATCTGAAATGTGAACTGTTCACTCCACGGATGCCGTCTGACCAGCTATTTCTGCATTTCGACCCATATTAAACAAAGAAACATAGAAAATAGGTGCAGGAGTAGGCCATTCGGCCCTTCGAGCCTGCACCGCCATTCAATATGATCATGGCTGATCATCCAAATCAATATTCCATACCTGCCTTCTCTCCATACCCCCTGATCCCTTTAGCCACAAGGGCCACATCTAACTCCCTCTTAAATCCAGCCAATGAACTGGCCTCAACTACCTTCTGTGGCAGAGAATTCCACAGATTCACCACTCTCTGTGTAAAAAAAATGATTTTCTCATCTCGGTCCTAAAAGACTTCCCTCTTATCCTTAAACTGTGACCCCTTGTTCTGGACTTCCCGAACATCGGGAATAATCTTCCTGCATCTATCCTGTCCAATCTCTTAAGAATTTTATAAGTTTCTATAAGATCCCCCCTCAATCTTCTAAATTCTAGCGTGTACAAACCAAGTCTATCCAGTCTTTCTTCATATGAAAGTCCTGCCATCCCAGGAATCAGTCTGGTGAACCTTCTCTGTACTCCCTCTATGGCAAGAATGTCTTTCCTCAGATTAGGAGACCAAAACTGTATGCAATACTCCAGGTGTGGTCTCACCAAGACCCTGTACAACTGCAGTAGAACCTCCCTGCTCCTATACTCAAATCCTTTTATTTAGACGTGATTTATTTATAAAGATGTATTTATAAAGATTTAGACGTGTTTGCAAAATGTCACCATTGTGCAACTTCAGCACAGGGATTTAGTTTGTAGCTACAGCATGGAGTCAGGTCCTTCGGCCCATCGAGTCCATGCCAACTATAGATCACCCTTTTACACCAGCTCTTCACCATCCCACTTTCATATCCACTCACTACACACTCTGGGCAATTTAAAGACACCAAGCAACTTCCAAACCTGCACGTCTTTGGGATATGGGAGAAAACCAGAGCACCCAGAGGAAACCATTCCCAAGTCAGATGACAGGGTGATATTCTCTCTCCTGTGGTGCTGCCTGACCTGCTGGGTGTTTCCATAATTTTCCCTTCTGTTTCATATTTCCAGCACCCAATTTTCTATTGTCATCGAACACTCAAGCACTCTCGGCAGGCCCTGGTTTGATTACAAGCACTCTGGCATGGAGTTCTAGCCTTGATTAGTCCCACCACTTGTCAAGTGTCTCAAGCAGGGCTTCACAATATTTGATTCTGGAAGCCGCTGTGTGACTTGCTTGAGATTATAAACCAATTTACAAGTGCAGAATGTGAAGGCAGGATAGGGGAGAACAGTGCGTAACCACAGGACTAGAATCTAATCAGAGCGACCAGATGATGTCAGGGGTTTGGAAGTGTGTGGGGGGATGGGGGGGGGGGGGGGGGGGGAGAAAGTGGAGGGTGGCACGGTGGCACAGCGGTAGAGTTGCTGCCTAAAAAATGCCCCTGTCCCACTTAGGAAACCTGAGCGGAAACCTCTGGAGACTTTGCGCCCCGCTCAAGGTTTCCGTGCGGTTCCCGGAGGTTTTTGTCTGTCTCCCTACCTGCTTCCACTACCTGCAACCTCCGGCAACCACCTGCAACCTCTGGGAACCGCACGGAAACCTTGGGTGGGGCGCAAAGTCTCCAGAGGTTTCCGTTCAGGTTTCCTAAGTGGGACGGGGGCATTACAGCGCCAGAGACCCGGGTTCCATCTTGACTTCGGGTGCTGTCTGTACGGAGTTTGTACCTTCTCCCCGTGACCTGCGTGGGTTTTCTCCAGGAGTTATGGTTTCCTCCCACACTCCACAGACGTACAGGTTTGTTGGTTAATTGGCTTGAACGTAAACAGCTACCTTTTAATGAGCTTGATCTACGCAGCCTCAACTGCTTTGGATAGCTTTAGTTAAACGTGAATCGTCGACAGCTAGCGGCCTGGTGATCCAATTTCACACGCATGGCTACTCTCGGACAATTAATCTCATTTAAGGAAAAAGGATTGAGCCCATTCTTCATTTGTTTTCCAACAAAAATAGACTCAAACTTTCCTGTGCGGCTCAGTAGCCAAGGCTTTCAAGACACTTTGGTAATTATTATAAACAATGGCTCCTCACGGACACATTTATAGAGAATATGCCCGGCTGTACGGAGTTAAAAAGATTTTCTATCCGTATACTTGATCCTGACTTATCTGGTAATGTGTTTCTGAAGGAGAGCACAAGGGATCCCGGTTCCTCACCTATTCCAATAAATTTCCTGCATTCAGGAATTGCTGGACACATTTAGCTGCTTTAGTTTTTAGTTTAATTCAGAGATACAGCTCCCTTCGGCCCACCGTGTCCGCGCCGACCAGCGATCCCCGCACACGGGCACTATCCTACACTCACTAGGGACAATTTACAATTATACCGAGCCAATTAGCCTGCAAACCTGTAAGTCTTTGGAGTGTGGGAGGAAACTGGAGATCCCAGAGAAAACCCACGCAGGTCACGGGGAGAGCGTACAAACTCCGTACAGGCAAGCACCGGGTCTCTGGCGCTATAAGGCAGCTCAGGAGGAATTTGTGGTAAGTAAGATAGAGCTAACGTTTCAGGTCTATGATGTCTCAGTCATCGTGGATCGATTGTCCACAAACCATGCCCGGCCCAAGCATTGCTTAGAGTCTTTCTGTGACCTTCACAGCCTCTCTCACTCACCAAAGCCATTAAAAGGCCAGCGAAGGCCCGGATGGAACATCAGTATATTTTAGATAGACACAAAATGCCGGAGTAACTCAGCGGGTCAGGCAGCATCTCTGAAGAAAAGGAATGCTGTAGGCGACGTTTCAGGTCAAAACCCTTCATCAGACTGTGAGTCGGGGGAGGGAATCTAGAGGTGAGCAAGGGTTCAGACCAAATCAGAGCCGGCATTGATGACCAAGGAAAGGTGAAGCCCACAATGGTCCATTGTTGGCTGTGGAAAAGGTGACAGCAAAGGTATTATATGGATGTGAACAGTGGGACAACTAGGATGGGGAAGGGGTGGAGAGAGAGGTAATGCAATTACTTTAGTGATAGAACATGGAAACAGGCCCTTTGGCCCACCAAGTCAAGTCAAGTCAAGTCAAGTCAAGTCAAGTTTATTTGTCACATACACATACGAAATGTGCAGTGAAATGAAAGTGGCAATGCTCGCGGACTTTTGTGCAAAAGACAAACAACCAAACAACCAAACAACTATAAACACAATTATAGCACACATATTCTTTTACATAATAAATAATGGAAGGAAGAACGTTCAGTAGAGTTAGTCCCTGGTGAGATAGGCATTTACAGTCCGAATGGCCTCTGGGAAGAAACTCCTTCTCAACCTCTCCGTTCTCACCATATGGCAACGGAGGCGTTTGCCTGACCGTAGCAGCTGGAACAGTCCGTTGCAGGGGTGGAAGGGGTCTCTAATGATATTGTTGGCTCTGGAGTTGCACCTCCTGATGTATAGTTCCTGCAGGGGGGCGAGTGAAGTTCCCATAGTGCGTTCGGCCGAACGCACTACTCTCTGCAGAGCCTTCTTGTCCTTGGCAGAGCAATTCCCAAACCAGATGGTAATGTTCCCGGACAAGATGCTTTCCACCGCCTCTGCGTAGAAGCACTGGAGGATCCTCGGAGACGCTCTGAATTTCCTCAATTGCCTGAGGTGGTAAAGGCGCTGCCTTGCCTTACTCACGAGTGCTGAGGCGTGTGATGCCCATGTCATATCCTCGGAGATGTGGACTCCCAGATATTTAAAACAGTTCACCCTATCCACAGGATCCCCATTTATCCTCAATGGTGTGTACGTCCTCGGATGATGTGCCCTCCTAAAGTCCATAATCAGCTCCTTCGTTTTTTTGATGTTCAAGAGGAGGCTGTTATCCTGGCACCAGAGTGCTAGATCAGCCACCTCCTCCCGGTAGGCCTTCTCGTCGTTGTCTGAGATCAGGCCCACCACCACAGTGTCATCAGCAAACTTTATTATTGAGTTGGAGCTGAACCTAGCCACACAGTCATGTGTGTACAGGGAGCACAATAGGGGGCTGAGGACGCAACCCTGGGGCGATCCTGTGACTTCGATGTATTCCCTCCCATCTTGACTACCTGGGGCCTGGCGGTGAGAAAGTCCAGGACCCAGGCACACAGGGAGGTGTTGAGCCCCAATTCCATTAGCTTCCCGGCCAGTCTGGTGGGGACTATCGTGTTGAAGGCTGAACTGTAGTCTATGAACAGCATCCTCACGTAGCCCCCCTTCTGGCTGTCCAGATGGGAGAGAGCGGTGTGCAAGGGTCTGCGCAGACGAGCGATCACCCCATACACACTAGCACTATCCATGTTCTCGGGGTATCTAAATATAAATTTTATTAGTTATTTATGTTATGACATCGGATGGAAGCTGCATACCAAATCTCGTTGCGCTCATGACACAAACTTGTACGTATTTGGAGTGTGGGAGGAAACCAGTGCACAGAGGGAAAACCCACGCGGTCACGGGGAGACCTTGCAAACTCCGTACAGACAGCATCCTGAGGATCGAACCCGGGTCTCAGGCACTATAAGAGAGCAACTCTACCACTGTGCCACCCTAAGGGAAAGGAAAGTGCCCAACTTGGCCATTTCCATGTTTCAGCCTGGTTAAGTTGCACCTGGTGAATGAATACACAATCTGGGCTGAATTTCTGAGGAGGAGATAAAGTATTTGTTCACAATGCACATATATTTTTAATGCCGCTTCCTTGCCTTGTTACATCGGGCAGGTATCAAGTCCTCTCAAGATTGTGAAGAAGCTATGTCGACAGATCTTTACCTTCTTCCAGATCACCAAATGTTGACAGAGCAAAGTGTAATGTGGTCCTGCAGTTGTTGCACTTGACAAGGGTGACTTGATTTTCAGCGCATCCAAGTTGAATCTAAAGTCCACTCTTCTAACATTTCTATTTCATGGCAGCTTATAAATAATGGACACTTGCTACTGGGTAAACATTGAATGATGCCTTTAGCGCACAGCCCGGTCGAGTTGTTTGCTGGTCGCGGCAGAAGTTAGACTGGTAGTCCTCCCACATGTTGTCTCTCAGGATACTAGTCATGCTCAGGCTCTCGTCTATGGTGAAGGAATTTGGCAGACGTTGATCACCAACCACACCCACTCCCCCCATCACATGGGAACCAGCAACTCTAGCTAAGGATAGGAAGAGGCCGAGATCGGAAATCGAGATCTGTCAGGAGAACAGGAGAGCGGTGAAGGTCGTCGGAGATTGAGGAGGGTCTCTGAGAATTAAGAGGGGGGGAGGCGGGGGACGGGGAGGGGGTGGGGAGCGCTGAGAACAAAGGAAGCAGCAGAGAGGACTGTCCGGTGGACCTTTGCAACTTTGTCGGTGGCAAAACGTGGTGACACTTGTGCACTGCCTGGGTGAGGTATGCTGCACGATATTTTGCTGGTTTGTCCGCAAAAACAAAGCATTTCACCGTACCTAGTTGCGCCCGACTATAAAGTATCGTAGAATCGCTACATCATTGAGCCAATGCTGGTCAGACACAAAAAGCTGGAGTACCTCAGTGGGTCAGGCAGCTTCTCTGCAGTAAATAAGTAGACCCGTCATGGGAAAAGGGAAACGTGAGATATAGGACAATTCAATAATGGAAGATATGTAAAAAAACAAGGATAACCAAGGAAAGGTGGGGCCCACAACGGTCCATTGTTGGCTGTGGGCTAGGGTGATAATGAGTTATAGAAACAAAGAAACATAGAAAATAGGTGCAGGAGGCGGCCATTCGGCCCTTCGAGTCAGCACCACCATTCATTGTGATCATGGCTGATCGTCCCCAATCAATAACCCATGCCTGCCTTCTCCCCATATCCCTTGATTCCACTAGCCCCTAGATACTGACATTGAAACTCAACCGGACAACAATGAAACTAGTACAATGACCTGGGTGGGGGAGGGACGGAGAGAGAGAGGATGCAATGTTTACTTGAAATTAGAGACATCAAGAATCACATAGCTGGGTTGAAAGCTGCTCAAGCGAGATATGAGGCGCTGTTTTTCCAATTTGCGTGTGGCCTCACTCTGGTAATGGGGGGGGGGGGGGGGGGGGGAGTTGGGGGCCCAGGGCAGAAAAGTCAGCATGGGAATGGGAAGGGGACTCAATGTGTTTGGCAACTGACGCTGGACTCTGTGAGGAGTGACCAGCGAGCCTTCTGCAAGAAACAAAAAAGGAAAATCCACTCGGCAATTAAACGAGCAGATGCGAGTGCGGAGATACGCGTGCAGGCCAAGAGCGAGCCTGCATGCTCTGTAATTGGGATGGGAGACCTTCCCTCTCATTAGCAAAGCCAATTTGACTGCCGGTTGAATACTACACAGCAGGGATGCCCCTTAACTGCTCTGCCGCAGAAAACAAATGGAGAATGGGGAGAAAGTGAAATGAAAGGACGTTGAAAGGAGTGAAAAAATAAAGAGCTGGAAAGTGGAAGAATTTCAATCACCGGGAGGGAAAGCGGGCAGATCGCAGCAGAAACGAGGGGAGATGAGGCACTTAGGAGTCAGAGCAAATCCGCAAATTCATCCGCAACGAACATCGTCAGTCACTGATCGCCAACGCTGCCTGACAAAGGACGCAGAGATATTATTGTTTAAATAATTTTCCTCCCTCGTTTCCACGTCCCTGCCCGCTGATCTCCCGAAGACAGACACATAAAGCTGGAGTAACTCAGCGGGACAGGCAGCATCTCTGGAGGGAAGGAATGGGTGATGTTTCGGGTTGAGACTAGTCGGAGGATAAAGGAAACGAGAGATATAGACGATGATGTAGAGAGATAAAGAACAACGAATGAAAGGTATGCAGAAAAGTAACGCTGATAAAGGAAGCAGGCCATTGTTAGCTGTTTGTTGGGGTGAAAACGAGAAGCTGGTGTGACTTGGGTGGGGAGGGCTAGAGAGAGGGAATGCCGGGGTTACTTGAAGTTAGAGAAATCAATTCTCCACTGGTCTGCTCATCTAGAGGCTGGAGCGACAATTAGACATGTGAGTTCAAGTGGAACCGTGAAAGCTATCTCCGTTAATTAAATAATTTGGAATGAGAAGCTATTATCAGTTAAGGCCTACAGCAACACGGTTAACCCTTGACTGTTATCTGAAGTTAACCAGCAAATCACAGCTCAGTGGGGATGTGTACGGGTGTCAGGGGTTACGGGGAGTAGGCAGGAGAATTGGGTTGAGAGGGAAAAATAGATCAGCCATGATTGAATGGTGGAGTAGACTTGATGGGCCGAATGGCCTATCACTTATGACATGACTAACTGAATAGCAAAAGGCTCAGATAGTGTGGATGTGAAGAGGATGTTTTCACTAGTGGGAGAGTCTAGGACCAGAGATCATAGCCTCAGAATTAAAGGACATTCCTTTAGGAAGGAGATGAGTAGGAATTTCTTTAGTCAGAGGGTAGTGAATCTGTGGAATTCATTGCCACAGAAGGCTATGGAAGCCAAGTCAATGTTTAATTTTAAGGCTGAGATAGAAGCATAGATACATAGACAATAGGTGCAGGACTAGGCCATTCAGCCCTTCGAGCCAGCACCGCCAATCAATTTGATCATGGCTGATCATCCACAATCAGTACCCCGTTACTAGCCCTAAGAGCTCTATCTAACTCTCTTTTAAATGCATCCAGTGAATCGGCCTCCACTGCCTTCTGAGGCAGAGAATTCCACAATTTTTTTTTCCTCATCTCAGTTCTAAATGGCCTACCCCTTATTCTTAAACTGTGGCCCCTGTTTCTGGACTCCACCAACATTGGGTACATGTTTCCTGCAGATAGCATGCCCAATCCCTTAATAATTTTATATGTTTCATAAGATATCCTCTCATCCTTCTAAATTCCAGTGAATACATGCCCATTCTTTCATCATATGACAGTCCCGCCATCCTGGGAATTGACCTTGTGAACCTACGCTGCACTCCCTCAATGACAAGAATGTCCTTCCTCAAATTAGGATAGATTCATGATTAGTATGGGGAGAAGGGAGTTGAATGTAGTTAAGAGTGAAAGATAGATCAGCCATGATTGAACGGCAGATTAGATCTGAAGGGGTGAATGGCCTAATTCTGCTCCTATCACTTATGAACTTATTCAAGTTATGGACTAAGTGGAGTTGGTTTAAGAGTGGGGTAATGTTCTGGTGTGGGGCTGCAGGCTGCACGTGTGGCCTCGGCATTCCCACCGCCTGCCCTCCCTCCCTCCACATAAGGTCTCCTGGCGTGCCAAGGCTGTCACCAAACAGTGGGCCCGCCTCGCCCCGCTGGGGAACAGGGAACCCACCTGGAGAGGGAATCCTGCTGAGCCCGGCTCCTGCGCGCGCTCCTGAAAACCGGGAATCGGAGAGGAAAACGGAAGGTGGCTGCCTCGCCAACAGTCTGTCTGTCCTTTCCTTCTCTGTGCCTGTTTTGTATGTGTTAAATGTTTGTTTTTTAGTGTTTTTTAGCTTGTTTTATGTGGGGGAGGGGGAGGGGGAGGGGTGGAGTTGGGGGAAATTATTTCTGATCTCTTACACCGACGGAGAAGCGATTTTTTCCCCCGTATCGCATCTCTGTCCGCACTGCGGCCTAACATCGTGTAGTTGGCGGCCTTTGCTGGAGACCGACTGGGAGCTCCATCGCGGGAGACTGCGGGACTTTAAAGTCACGGAGTTTGCGATCCCTGTCAGGGATTGTCCTTGGGTGGCTGCGGACTTTATCATCGCGGAGCCTGTGGTCGCTGGTTAGAGACCGACGTCGGGGACTCCAAGCTGCAGGTTTTTACATCGCCTCGACGTGGGAGTTTCGATTGCCCCGACTTGGTGACTCGACTGCTGGCTGCGGGGGCTTCGATCCCCCCTACTACAGATGGTTTGACTGCCCCCGACTGCGGGAGACTAAAGAGAAAGGAAATTGTACTTTATTGCCTTCCATCACAGTGAGGAACGTGGGGAATCCCCTGCGGTGGATGCTTATGTTAACTTTTATGTAGTTGTGTGTCTTGTTGCTTGTTTTTTTGTATGGCTGTATGGTAATTTGAATTTCACTGAACCTTAATTGGTACACGTGACAATAAACTGACCTTGAAACCTGGAAGGAGCCGGCAATGGCGGCGGACATTGGACGAAAGGAGCGGTAAGCAGAATTGGGGAGGGGTCTTACCTTCTGCGACCTCAAGGGCTGCTGTGATAGAGCCCCCTCCCCGGGGAACGGGCTGAAGGGGGCTGTGTGAGGAGAGGGACGATGGTTCGCTGGACGACCAGAAATGAGGCGACGGGTAATAATAATAATGGATGGGATTTATATAGCGCCTTTCTAATACTCAAGGCGCTTTACATCGCATTATTCATTCACTCCTCAGTCACACTCGGTGGTGGTAAGCTACTTCTGTAGCCACAGCTGCCCTGGGGCAGACTGACGGAAGCGTGGATGCCATTCTGCGCCTACGGCCCCTCCGACCACCACCAATCACTCACACACATTCACACACAGGCAAAGGTGGGTGAAGTGTCTTGCCCAAGGACACAACGACAGTATGCACTCCAAGCGGGATTCGAACCGGCTACCTTCCGGTTGCCAGCCGAACACTTAGCCCATTGTGCCATCTGTAGAACAGGCCTTTGTGGCCCGCTGCAGCTGGGATTGTAAAGTGGCACCAAAATGGCACCTCTTGCATGTAGACTCAGTGGGCAGTTCTGTACTAACCGGATGATTGTGCTTATGTCTGGCGATAGTCTCGCTGATCTGTATGCAAAAAAACTGTATTTCACTCTACAATGGCACACGTGGTAATAAATAAACCATTGGGTGACAATACCAAAGTCCTACAATTCTGCCTTGTGCAAACTATCTGGAGATTTTAGACATACAGTGCAAAAACAGACCCATCGGCCCCCCCCCCCCAGAGTCTGTGTCGACCAGCGATCATCTTCACACGAGGGACATATTACAAAAGCCAAACCCACAAGCCTTTGAAATATGGGAGGAAACCGGAGCACCCAGAAAGAAACCCACATGGTCACAGGGAGAACGTACAAACTCCATACAGACTGCAGCCGTAGTCAGGATTGAACCCGGGTCACTGGCACTGTAAAGGGCTGTCCCACGAGCATGCGACTCCATGCGGCAAGCGCGACCTAACGTGGTCGCTTGAGCCCTGCAGCCTCGCGGGGCCGGTCCCACTTCGATCGCCGGAGCCGTATGGAGTTGAGCGGAGCTGGTCCCGACTTAACGCGGGGCTCCGAAAAACTGACTGTGTTCAAAAATTCCGCGCGGCAACGGCCTTCCAGCCTGCCGGCCTGCCGCCACCTCGACGCTGTATGCACCGCCTCGACGGGCATACGCAGCGTCTCGATGCAGTACGCAGCGTCTTGACGCTGTACGTCACGCGCGAACTTCCCGCGGACTTCGCTCGAGCTTCACGTCACACACTCGACCTCCGCGCGGCCCCCGCTTCCGGTTTGGTCGCGCTTGCCGCATGCAATGCGAATGCTCGTGGAACAGGCCCTTAAGGCATCAACTCGAGCACTGTGACACTGTGTCAGCCTAAAACTCTTCCAATTTATTATGTGGAATTTATTTAAAAAGGAATAAAATAATGTAATCAATCGTTAGCCAAAATTAAGCTTGTAGCAAGGAAGGCCATATAAAGGAATCTTCTACGTAAGATGATCCTGGTTTTGGCCCACATCTAGTTAAGACATAGTTTTGCCCTTGATGATGAACCAGGACTGTGTCTACCTCGGTTTTGGCAGCTCAACAAGTCACAGTAAAGCTGAGTGAGCTTGGCCAACACAACCTAATCTTTTTGTAAATGTCGACCTCATTAGCTAGCTTAAAAAGCTTAGCAGGCAAGCCCTGGAGGACAACCCACTAATCCTATCACACACTGTTGCTCAGCAACATGCACACACACTCTGAGGACATGAAGCAGCGACTCACTTGTGCCTTTTCCTACGCGATACACTGCATTTGGTGCTCACTGTGTCGGCTCCGTTAGTGGAGAAACCAAACGTAGAATGTCTGCCCACTTTGCAGTACATCCCTGCTTGTAACAGGTGAGTGATCCTGAGTTTCCAGTCTCCTGTCTTATCAATTGTCCATTCCCTTATTGTATGCCTCATTGGTAACTTCCCCTCGGCCAACAATGAACCATTCTATGTGTAGGAAAGAACTGCAAATGCTGGTTTAAATGGAAGATAGACACAAAATGCTGGAGTGACTCAGCGGGACAGGCAGCATCTCTGGAGAGAAGGAACGGGTGACGTTTCGGGTCGAGACCCTTTCAGACTTTTGTGTCTATCTTCAAATGAACCATTCTACATTCTGAGGAAGGGTTTCGGCCCGAAACGTCGCCTATTTCCTTCGCTCCATAGATGCTGCTGCACCCGCTGAGTTCCTCCAGCAATTTTGTGTACCTTTCTACATTTACTTGAGCATTGTGTTTTAATCTGTCATTTTCACACCTCACCCTTCCATATCTCTAGTCTCCCTCCCCTCTGACTGTCTGAAGAAGGGTCTCGACCCAAAACATTACCCATTGCTTGTCTCCAGAGATGCTGCCTGTCCCACTGAGTTACTCCAGCTTTTTGCACCTAACTTCCAAGCACCTGCAGCCCCTTCACACCCACTCTCAACTTTCCCCTTTAACCTCCAGTGAAGCTCAACCCAGGACCACCCCTGCAGTCAGTCTGAAGAAGGGTCCTGATCTGAAATGTCACCTGTCCACGTTCTCCAGGGATGCTGCCTGACCCACTGAGATACTGCAACATTTTGTGTCTTTCCAAGCTCAACCTAAACTTTATTGAGGCAAAAGACAGCATCGCATCTTTAGTCTGAAGAAGGGTCTTGACCCAAAAAGTCACATATTCCTTTTCTCCAGAGATGCTGCCTGACCTGCTGAGTTACTCCAGCATTTTGTGTCTATCTTCGGTGTAAACCAGCATCTGCAGTTCCTTCCTACACATCTTATTTTCGAATCTGATTTGGGTTTGGGTTTCAACAGCATAATCAATGACTTTGGATAATTGCCCTATCCGCGCCTACCAGCCATCATCCCGTACACTAGCACCATCTCGCACAATAGGAACAATTTACAATTTTGATTAAGCCAATTAACCAACAAACCCGCACATCTCTGGAGTGTGGGAGGAAAGCGGAGCATCCGGGACAAAACCCTACATGGTCGCGGGGAGAACATACAAACTCCGTACAGACAGCACCCATAGTCAGGATCGAACCGGGTCTCTGGCATAGCAACTCTACCGCTGCTCCACTTTGCTGCCCTCTGGAACATGGGCAACGTCTCAGATTGGGATATACTTCAGTCTTAAGAAAGTCCGGACCCAAAATGTCGCCTATTTATGTTCTCCAGAGATGCTGCCTGTCCCGCTGAGTTACTCCAGCACTTTGTGTTCTACGCGTGATTGCAGCATCTGCAGTTCCTTACATCTAGTGAAATGGCCTCCTGACGAAGGAGAAAATATGAAGACTTGGCTCCTCTCCTTACAGTCGCTGACTGACCTGCTGAGTAAAATTCCAGCCGTCTCCAGTTTAATGTCAGACTTTCAGTACCTGCAGTATTGGTGCCTTTGGGTTACGAAGGTGCTGCCATCTTTTGTGTTTTTGTACACATGGTGTTTATTTCTATTGCTGCTTTGTACTGAAAATGCTTTACTGCACTGCTTGACACCTACTAGCGCCGCCCAACCTGAGAAAGCAAAGCTCTCGCTGTGTTGTCAAAGTGCTCCCGTAATTATTATTTTATCCTTCGCATCAATCCCACATCTTTCATCCTATGTTGTGCTGTTCACACCACTAATAGGTGAAGACAAATGTGCCCCAACTGCATTACTGCAGGGTGGGCCAGAGGGATTGCATCGCTGGAACTATGATACAATCTCCTATGTCTGTGTGAAATTTCTTCCCACACCTTCCACTGAGATGTAGGGCGAATGGCTTATCAGTGTTTAGCTTAGCTTAGTTGTGAGATGCAGTGTGGAAACAGGCCCTTTGGCCCACCAAGTCCATGCCGACCATCGATCACCCGTATGCTAGTTATGGTAGGCTAGGTCTATGTTAGACCCAGTTTCGCATTCTACACACCAGCGACAGTTTACACAGGCCAATTAACCTAGCAGCCCGCGCGTCTTTGAGATGTGGGAGGAAACCGGAGCACGCGGTGGAAACGCACGCGGTGACAGGAAGAACATGCAAACTCCACACGGACTGCACCCGAGGTCTGGATAGAAACCCAATCGAAAGACACGGGGCCACTTGTAAAGGTGGAGTGTGAGTGAAATCTATCATTGATAGGGTGGAAGTGATGAATGAAGACCAGGGGCGCTATCTAAAGCGTGGGTGAAATGGAGAATGATATGTGAAAGGGTGAACTCTGGCAGTGAAAGAGATAAGGCAATGTGAAATGGTGGGACCATATGTCAAGGTGTTAAGGGACCGTGGGTGAAATAGTGAGAATATTGAGCAAAGGGGATGGAGTCACATCTGAAGGACTGGATCTATATGTCCTACATATAGATTCAGCCTATATGGATATATAGACTGGATATAGACTATCCAGACTATATACTCAAAATTAAAGGAAGATTTTGGGGACAAGTCAAGTGAAGCCATGATTGAAGGACAGAGGACCATGAATGGGTTGGAGCCCATGAGAAGAGTGATGATGAGTGATGAGGAGGGCCTTTAGTGAAGGTGAAGAGTACATGAACTCCCTCTTCATTCTCCTGCCAGTCACCCGATGCTCAACCATTGCCATGGAAGGCTGTGGAGGCCAAGTCAATGGATATTTTGTAAGGCAGAGATAGATAGATACTTGATTAGTGTGGGTGTCAGGGCTCATGGGGTGAAGGCAGGTGAATGGGGTGAGGAGGGAGAGATAGATCAGCCATGATTGAATGTCGGTGAAGACTCGATGGGCTGAATGGCCTAATTCTGCCCCTACCACTTCTGAACATATGAACCTGCTCTGGGTGACACATTTTCAATAGCTAATTAACCCATCCACATCTTTAGAATGCGGAAGGAAACCAATGCATGCAGAGAACACATAAAACTCCAATAATCCGGCACTTGACCGAGGCGAACCAACAGATTTTCCAGACTATTGGACATTGCTTCCGTTAACACACCAATGCACTTCCAATTCACTATTTTTCATGTTCATAACTGATAGGAGCAGAATAGTTCCATTCAGCCCATCAAGTCTACATTCAAGACCCATTCAATCATGGCTGATCTATCTCTCTCCCCAACCCCATTCTCCTGCCTTCTCGCCATTACCCCCGACACTCATACCAATCAAGAATCTATCTACCTCTGCCTTAAAAATACCCGTTGAGTTGGCCATTGACATTGATGTTTCCAGAAGTCGCTCAGTGAACCCAGGTGAATTTGAACACGGTCCTGCCTTATTTAAAAGGAGCACGGGCAACAGCGGCCCCAGTGTATTCACGGAGAGTGTGATAAACAGCGGCCCCAGTGTATTCACGGAGAGTGTGATAAACAGGGCCCCAGTGTATTCACGGAGAGCGTGATAAACAGGGCCCCAGTGAGTTAAATGAGAATGCGAGAAGCAGAATCCTGATGAATTGCAAAGGAACGCAGGAGATATCATCTGGTGAACCAGATGCTGAACCAACAGGGCTTCTCAATAATAGGGTAGTCGGTTGTTGGAATTCTGCATTACCTCCTACAATCAAAAGTGCTCCCCCTCATTATCATTCACATGGCTAATTTTTATACCAAAGCAAATGTCTTTATCATTTAGGTCTTGATCGCAAATATAATGAAGTGGATGCGTCCCTGGAAAACACTTTGTTTTATGGAACTTCAGCTTCTGTTTCATCTCGTCTCCTAACCATTGAACAGCTTAGTCCATGATTCTTTGTACTGGATGAAAAGAATATAGAGCGGGTTGTTTATAATAATTTTTCATCATACGAGGCTTAGTTATTTGAATTATATTCCTCTCTATTAGAGAAAACGAAGGGATGAACACTGAATCCTACTTAGCCCCACTAGTAGCAGCTTCACACTCCCATAAATGTCTATCCAAGGGAGCAAAGGAGTGCAGATAAGGACGGAAGAGGAGTGAAATGTAAAGCCAGAGGGAGAGATATTGGTGGAAGTAGACAGGGGATAGGGGAAAGAAGGGGGGATGAAAGGGTAATGAGGGATGAAGGGACCCGACCCGAAACGTCTTCCCATCCACTCCTCACCTGTATCCATCTATCACTTGCCAGGCTTTGTCCCACTCCCACCTCTCTTTTCCAGCTTTTTCCCCACTACTACAATCAGTCTGAGGAAGGGTCCCGACCCGAAACGCCTCCTATTCTTTTTCGCCAGACCTGTTGAGTTACTCTGCCATTTTGTGCCTTTCTTCAGCGTGAACCTGCATCCGCAGCTCCACCCAATGCAGGTTGCTTCCATGGCTGGGTGTCGCTGGAGGGGACGCTCAGGTGTCCACTGGTTCACATGAGGTCTCCATAACCTTAGGTGGGGAGGTCTGGACATAAAATGGCTTGGATTAAGAACAAAGCACCCTCTACAGTGTCACTCAGATTGCCTCAGAGCAGGTCAAACACAGGCTGACTGATGATCAAAGTTCTTCTGCCACTGTCTCAACAAAGTTATCCAAACTCAACTTCAGAGGTGAACTGTTTAAATTATGTATCTACAAACTTACTACAGCTGCCACTTATGACCTTCTGGATTGAGATGAACGGTTTGAAATTAATTGTGGTTAAATTACAAGAAATTTGCAATCTGGAGTCATACCCAGAATTGATTTGACACTAATCCAATTATTGGATGATATGGTAGAAGTGTTTTAAATTACAAAGAGATGGGATAGAATAGTCAGCAGTAAATTAGGTCGAGTCCTTGTTTTTACAGAACGGCAAGACTGAAATTGGAGTTCACCACGAGTGCAATAAATTGCACACACTTCTGGTTTGCTTTGTTTTTTTCACCAGCCATTCACACTTGTGATAAACACATTCACATTCGACAAGCACCTGCCGATGGCAACCCCGTCTCTGAGTGTTGTTTCGTTTTAGGTTAGTTTTAGAGAGACAGTGGAGAAATAGGCCCCACGGCCCAGCAAGTCCGTGCCGACCATCGATCACCCGTGCACTAATTCTATGTTATCTCTCTTTTGCATTCTACACACTAGAGGCTATTTACAGAAGCCAATTGACCTACAAATCTGCAAGTCTATGGAATACGGGAGGAAACTAGAGCACCCGGAACTAAGGGGAGAACATAAAAATGGATGGCGGCACGCTAGAGTTGCTGCCTTGCAGCGCCAGAGACCCGGGTTCCATCCTGACCACGGGTGCTGTCTGTACGGAGTTTGTACGTTCTCCCCGTGACCACATGAGGTTTCCCCGAGTACTCCAGATTCCTCCCACACTCCAGACGCGTACAGGTTTGTCAGTCAATTGGCTTTGGTAAAAATTGTAAATTGTCCCTAGGGCATAGGGTAGTGCTAGTGTACGGGGATCACTGGTCACCGCAGACTCGGTAGGCCGAAGGTCCAGTTTCCGTGTTGTATCTTTAAACTAAACTTAATCTAAACTAAACTCCGCACAGACAGAGTCAGGATCGAACACGAGTCTCCGACGCTGTAATGCAGCAACTCTACAACTGCACCATTGTGCTCCCGTGTGTTCTGAGTAACTCATTCTGTAGTGACAACCCAACCAGATCTCTGTGGCCCTACTTGCTCTTCAGCCTCTCCTGCTGTGGTCTTTTTCACACCTGAGAGCTGGAATCTTGTAAATGTTACGTCCTTGTTCAAAATGAAAGGAAGAGGAATTAAACAGTCACCTTGGTAGTGCGGAATGTGCTGGAAACAATACTCAGGGAGAGAATTAATAGTCAATTGAACAAAAGTGGACTGATTAGTAAAAGGCAGCGTGGATTTGTGGAAGGCAAATCATGTTCATGCTAATTAACAAGGTATTCGTTTTCAATGAGGTAGCAGTCAATGAGAGAAATAAAAGAAAATAGATAGTAGTCATGGGAGATTGCTTTTCTGGCTGAAGTGGATTGTTAGATAGAGAGTCGCAGAAGTCAGTACTAGACTAGTACTATTTTCCTTAGTTTAATTTAGTTGAGTTTAGTTTAGAGGTACAGCGTAGAAACTATGGCCCTTTGGTCCACCTGGTCCGCGCCGACCAGTGATCCCTGCACAGTCACACAATCTTGCACACACTCGGGACAATTTACATTTATACCAGGCCAATTAACCTGCAAACCTGTACGATTTTGGAGTGTGGGAGGACAACCGAAGATCTCGGAGAAAACCCATGCAGGTCACAGGGAGAACGTGCAAACTCCGTAAAGGCAGCACCCGTAGTCAGGATTGAACCCGGTACAAGGCAGCAATTCTACCGCTATGCCACCGCGCCGCCCTAGGTGTGCAGATTTCTATTCCCAGATTTACAGCCGACACAAAACCTGGAGGTGCGGTGGATGATGTGGATAATGTGGCGGACAATAATATGTGAATTGGCAAGTTGAAGTGAAGGTATAATGCAAAGTGGTAGATTTTGGCAGGAAGTATAAAGCAATGTAAACCAGTGGGCACAACTCTAAAAGCCGTACACAAACTGAGAGACCTAAGAGTTTCTGTCATTGCAAGTGGCAGGGCAGACAGAAAAGAAACAATAAGAAAAAGAACAGCAAGGTAGAGTTGCTGCCCTCAGGGCCTGTCCCACGAGCATGCGACTCCATGCGGCAAACGCGACCTGAAAGGGCCTGTCCCACGAGCATGCGACTGCATGCGGCAAGTGCGACCAAACCAGAAGCGGGGGCAGCGCGGAGGTCGAGTGACATGAAGTTCGAGCAAAGTCCGCGGGAAGTTCGCGCGTGACGTACGGCGACGAGGCGGCTGCGGCGCGGAATTTTTGAACACGGTCAGTTTTTTTCGGAACCTCGCGCGATGTCGGGACCAGCTCCGCACAACTCCATACGGCTCCGGCGATCGAAGTGGGACCGGCCCCGCGAGGCCGTACGGCTCAAGCGACCACGTTAGGTCGTGCTTGCCGCATGGAGTCGCATGCTCGTGGGCCAGGCCCTTAACAGCGCCAAAGACCCGAGTCCAAATCCTGACTAGGGGTGCTGTCTGTGCTGAGTTTGTATGTTCTCCCTGTGAACGCGTGGATTTTCTCCAGGTGCTCCAGTTTCCTTCAACACTCCAAAGACGTGTATTGTAGGTTAATTTGTTTCAGTAAATTGCAAATTGTTCCTACTGTGTAGGATAGCGCTGGTGTACAAGGTGATCATTGGTTGGCGTGGACCCAGTGGGCCGAAGGGCCTGCTTCCACGCTGTACTTCTAGAGTATCAAGTCTAAAGATACAGGATCCTGGGCTTTATAAATGAGGCATAAAATACAAATGCTATGAAGCCTTTGGGCTGCTACAACTTCAGTCCAGGACACCACATTTTAGGAATATTTATGACAATAACGAACTACAAGAAAATATGAATTGGCAAGTTGCAGTGACGGTGTAACACAAAGTGTTTGATTTTGGCAGGAAGTATAAAGCAATGTAAACCAGAGGGCTCAATTCCAAAACCCCTTTAGAATTGTCTTTGGGTAGGATGCAGTAGTGATTTGTACCGCGATGACTTCAGGGACGAGAAACCTTACGTATGTGGATGTGGAGCGGAGAAGCTTGTTCTTCCTGCAACAGGGAAGGTTGCAAGGGGATTCATTTAAAATAATGAAGAGTGCAGATAAAGTAAAACTCTTCCCATTAGTGGAAGGGTCAGGGACTAGGGCACACAGAGTGAAGCTGATTGGCAAAAAGTACTGAAAGTGATGCAGGATAAAATATTTCTGCGCAGTGAGTGGTCGGTACATGGAACGCACTGCGACTGGTTGCAACAGAAAAGAGCAATGCCATCCTGCTGTAGGTAGAAGGGTCTCACGCCAAAACATCACCCATTCCTTCTCTCCAGAGATGCTGCCTGTCCCACTGAGTTACTCCAGCATTTTGTGTCTATCATCCTGCAAAGGGAAGTTGGATAATTGAATGCCTTTATTGTCATTCAGACCTTACGGTCTGAACGAAATTTCATGCCTGCAGTCATACGTACAATCATACAATAATAACACCAATAAACACAAATTAACACCACCACAGTGAGTCCTCCAAGCACCTCACTGTGGTGGAGGCAAAAATCTTAGGGCTGCCGTCTCTTCCCTCCTCTTCTCCCTCTGCGCTGAGGCGATTCCCCACCGGGCGATGGTAAATCAGTCCCGCGGCTCACCGAACCCCGCAACGGGCCGGCTCAAACACCGCGGCCCGGGGTGGTCGAAGCTGCCGCCCTCCAGTCCAGCGTACGCAGCCACTGGCCCGCAGCTGAACCCAGGACTCAGGTCACCGCCGCCAGAACGCCGTCCCAGCCACCGGAGCACCGTTCCAGCCGGATCGCCCTCACGTGAGCGCCGTTCCTCCCTCGAGCTGGGCCACTCCGACGGGAGTGTCGTTCCTCCCTCGGGCTGGGCCACTCCGACGGGAGTGCCGCAGCCCCTCACGGGAGAGTCTCGGCCCCTCGCCAGGCCGTCCTCATGGGAGCGCAGTTCCAGCCCCGAGCTGGGCCGCCCTCACGGGAGCGAACCCAGGGCGAGTCCTGACAGGCTGCCTCCGGAGTTATTTGAAAGGGAAGAATTTGCGGGGATTTAGACTTGAGAGATACAGCACAGAAGCAGGCCCTTCGGCCCACCGAGTCCCCATTGACCTGTGACCATCCTACACACTAGGGACAATTTACAATTTATAGAAACATAGAAACATAGAAAATAGGTGCAGGAGGAGGCCATTCAGCCCTCCGAGCCAGCACCGCCAATCACTGTGATCATGGCTGATCGTCCCCTATCAATAACCCGTGCCTGCCTTCTCCCCATACCCCTTGACTCCACTAGCCCCTAGAGCTCTATCTAACTCTCTCTTAAATCCATCCAGTGACTTGGCCTCCACTGCCCTCTGTGGCAGGATATTCCATAAATTCACAACTCTCTGGGTGAAAAAGTTTTTTCTCACCTCAGTCTTAAATGACCTCCCCCTTATTCTATAGAAGCCATTTAACCTACAAAATCTGTACGTCTTTATAGCGTGAGAGGAAACCCTTGCGGTCACGGGGAGAACGTACAAGCTGTGTACAGGCTGTGGGGAGAAGGTGAGAGAGTGGAGGTTGTGCAAGGGCCAGTCCAGACGTGATAGGCAGAATGGTCTCTTTCAATGCCAGCAGTTCAGTGTTTTTTTGTGAATGGACGGGTGATTAAGCTGAAGTAAATCTCCACTATTGGCAACTTTCCTTTGAAACCACTCCATGGGGTGGAAGATGAAGTATCACATCGGAATCACTTGTCTGTTGGTAACACTTCAGTCATGCATTCACAAATACGTTTCCTGTATAGGCTTTCCTTTCTGCGGGAAGGAACTGCAGATGCTGCTTTACATCAAAGATAAACCCAAAATGCTGGAGTAACTCAGCAGGTCAGGCAGCAAATCTGGAGAATAGGAGTCTGAAGAAGTGTCTCGCCCCGAAACATCACCTCTCCCCAGAGATGCTGCCTGACCCGCTGAGATATTCCAGCTTTTTGTGTCTATCTTTAGTCTTTCCTTTAAGCGGATAATATGCAAACAAAAGGTTCTCACTGTGATCATGTTCGTCAGCTCATAAGTGACAGGAGCAGAATTACACTTTAGGCCATTCGGCCCATCACGTCTCCTCCGCCATTCAATCATGGCTGATCTATCTTTACCTCTTAACACCATTATCCTGCTCTACCCAAAGCACCTGTACTAATCAAAAATCTATCCATCTCGGCCTTAAAAATATCTATTGACTCAGTACACGTGACAATAGTAAACTAAACACAAATATTTTTGTCTGCTTAAGACCACACCTCACCTGGTGCCTGTAGTCAAGTCAAGTCAAGTCACTTTTATTTATATAGCACATTCAAAAAACAACTCTCGTTGGCCAAAGTGCTTTACATTGGTGGAGGCACTAAGGTTATACAACAGTGGTTCATAGATTAAATACAAACATCACTACATGCATATATCCCTCGCTCAGAGGATGTCAAGAAACGCTTGGGAGTAGAGATGAGCTTATGCCTAGACCGCGGGATATTCAGTATCCCCAAGTCGGCCGATCTGAGGGACCTGGAGGTGGTGTGGTGGGTAAGCAGACTTTTGATATAGGTGGATCTTGACATTTATTCGGAACCGCACAGGGAGCCAGTGGAGAGAGGCCAGGATCGGGGTGAAGTGGTCCCTTTCTCGGGTGCCCGTCAGGAGTCTCGCTGCGGCGTTTTGGACCAGTTGCAGGCGGGACAGGGAAGATTGGCTGATGCCAGTGTAGAGGGAGGAGATAAATGTAGAGGGAGGAGATAAACTGGAGGAATTGTTTTATTTTAGCTATTGCTGTAGAGTGTTAGCCTACTATGGGTATATGTTGGAAGTACCTTTACTGAGTGGGCTCCAGTAAAAGACTTTCAGCAAGGACAGTGCATGGAGACCAACAGAGGAGTGAAAGACCCATGAAAGACCAGTGCCTTTTCAGAATGAGGCACTTGAAAGAACAGTTACTCTCTCAATTAGGCTAGCCATCTTAATCTTGCCTGAAAGCCTCTTTATCGATGTACATGTGTCTGACTGCAAATAGCTGCCATGGACTTTCTTTGTAAAATGAGTCATGAGACTCACTTCATGTAATTGCTCCATTTATGCCAAGTGAAAGCACAATGGGCTGCAATTGATTTAGGTTTAAGACCAATCCCAACAATAAACGAATCAGACAAAACAACCCGAGTTGCGCAAACATATGTGATAAATTGATCTCTTTTCAACGCAACAATCTCGCTACTGGTCTCACTTTTGAGGATTTCCTCAGAGGCACCTTGTTCTATCTTGGCCAACACGACAAATAATGCTCGTCAGTTCAATTCAGTTCAGTCTAGGTAATTTTCATGAGTACCAAGTGGAAAGCTTTCGTTGTGTACTAACCAGCTAGCGGAAAGACAATACATGATTACAATTGAACCAAGTGGCGGAAATCCTGGGGGGGACAGTGGAGACACGCCCCCACCCCCCCCCCCCCCCATGTTTTGAGAGGAGGGGATGATCCCCCCCATGATTTGTAATCCGTATTTTAAAACTCGGTAAAAAAAATACTAATAAAAATCTCCCCTTTCCGCGAGACAGTGGGGGTGGGGCTGATGATCGAGGGCGCCGATTGGACGAGAGTGACGTCGGTCAGCAGGCAGTGGGGGGGGGGACCATGATGATTCAGCGCGATGATTGGAGGAGGGAGGTGTTGGTCAGAGGCGGAAGTAGTGGGGGTGGGGACTGAGGATAGAGCGCTGTGATTGGAGGAGGGAGACGTCCGTGGAGCAAAGATCATAGAGCGGAGCTTGAATCGGCCCGTTCGCGGGGCTTTTCATTGCCCGGCCCGTTCGCGGGGCTTTTCATCGCCCGGCCTGGCTCGGCCGGCCGCGGGATCTTCCACCGCCCCGCGATCAAATTACTGCGTCGAGGCGATCAAAGTTCCCGATTTTGAAGCCCCCGCGAACAGGCCAATTCAAGCCCCATGATTCGGGGCGGACGAAGCTGCTGTTGCTGGAGTTCTGTCACCAACCAGGTCAGCTCCCGATGTTACCGTCCACTGGGCCCATGGCCGAAGCCTCACGTGTGTGTGCGCATGCGCGCGGCCGCCAAGAAATTATGTCTCTCACCCCCCCCCCCCCCATTTTTGAGAGCGATTTCCATGCCTGATTGAGCCATTCGCAGTCTATAGGTTCATGATAAGGGAATAACGTTTAGTGCAAGGTGAAGTCCGATCAAAGAAAGTCCGAGGGTCCCCGATGAGGTAGATAGTAGTTCAGGATTGCTCACAACTCGGTCACTGTGTACATCTCTCCTAACCACATCACCTACACAAGGCCCTCCCTTAGGTCTGAGGACTAAAGTTTTTGCCCAGGATCCCTTCAGATTGTTCGGAAGTGGAAACATGACATTGGATGTGAAACTCAGGTAGTCAGAGAGAGTTTCAGTGCATAAACAGGCCCTTCATTCCACTGAGCCAGCAGTTACTCCAGCATTTTATACTAATCCTACGGCAACCCATTGTATCCTTCACATATGTTTTATTAACTCACACCAAGTAATTACCATTGTCCATTGTAAGGCATTAACTGGGCTGAAACTTCAGCATATGTTGGATTAACATGAGAGGCTGTAGATGTTGGAGTCGTGAGCAAAATACAAAGTGTTGGAGGAACTCAGCTCGTCAGGTAGCAACCGGAAAGGGAATAGACAGGGAACGTTTCAGAGACGGGACTGTTCTTCAATCAGTCTGAAGAAGGGAGACACAAAATGCTGGAGTAACTCAGCGGGTCAGACAGCATCTATGGAGAAAAGGAATAGGTGACTTTTCAGGTTGAGACCCTTCTTCAGATTGAGAGTCAGGGGAAAATGAAATGAGAGGTATAGACGGGTGATACAGAGAGATATAAAACAAATGAATAAAAGATAACGTTGATAAAGGAAACAGGCCATTGTTAGCTGTGGGTTAGGTGAAAACGAGTTACAGACAATGAGACTGAACAAGACAGCTTTGAACCTAATACAATGACTTGGGTGGGGGAGGGATGGAGAGAGGGGGGATACAAGGGTTACTTGAAGGTAGAGAAATCAATATTCATACCGTTCAGTTGCAAGGTGCCCAAGCAAAATATGAGGTGCTGTTCCTCCAATTTACATTTGGCCTCAATCTGACAATGGAGGAGGCCCAGGACAGAAAGGTCAGTGTGGGAATGCGAAGGGGAATTATAGTGTTTGGCACCGGGAGATCAGATAGGCCCCGGCAGGCTGAGCGAAGGTGTTCAGCAAAACGATCGCCCAATTTATGTTTGGTCTCGCCGATGTATAAGAGTCCACAGGATCCTGAGCCATAAATGTTGCCTGCCAGTCCGTCCATCCCTTCCCCACCAAAGATGCTGCCTGACCCGCAGAGTTCCTCTTGCACTCTGCGCTTTACACACAATAGATTAACCCAGTTTAGTCATAATCCAGTTCAAATAGTCTGCAGTGTGCTCAGCTAATATTACTGCCTGCTCAAAGAACTGGATATATCACATCACATCACATCATATCCGAGAGGCCGTATGCTTGGAAAAAGCCATCTCATCTTTCAGTGGCAAGGGAATTTAGTGTGCAAAGCCCACTGAGGCACAGGCAACTTTCATGTTGACACAAGATTCATGCATTTTGTGCACATTTCAATGGAGGTTAGTGTCAGTTGTATGGAAAAATAAAACCTTTATTCACAATCACGATTCAACTCCCTTTAAATAGTGCATAAAGTTCATGAATGCTGCTTTATAAAAAATGTATTTTAGTGCTGGGATTTAACGTGTGCCAGCACTGGGTTTTCTTTCTCCCTGAGGATGCTAGATTATGCCTATTACAGATTAATACAAAAAAAAATTATTTCTGGTGAGATTTTCAGTGACAATGGTGTTCAGGAGATAAGTGTTTTATTGGCATATGTCCCAAACTGAACATTGAAAGTCTTACTTACAGCAGCTCAACATAATATGTAAACATAGTAAACATAGTAAACAATATAATATACAAAAAGGTCATATACATAGATACAATATGCTGGAGTAACTAATCGGGCAGCATCTTTGGAGAGAAGGTAGACAAAAATGCTGGAGAAACTCAGCGGGTGCAGCAGCATCTATGGAGCGAAGGAAATAGGCAACGTTTCGGGCCGAAACCCTTCTTCAAACTTTTTCCAACTCTTTGGAGAGAAGGAATGGGTGACGTTTCGGGTCGATACAGTCTTGACCTGAAACGTCTCCCATTCCTTCTCTCGTCCGTCCCGATGAGTTACTCCAGTTACTTTTGTGTCTATCTTCAGTTTAAACCAGCATCTGCAGTTCCTTCCTATACATATATTCATACATACATACATAAATACACATAAAACAAATAACCAATAATAGCGCAAAAAGACAAAACCAATGCCCCTGTCTACAGTGTGTAGTTCAGAGCTTATTTGGAGGTTGTAATTTCAGTGTTTAATAGTCTGATGGCTCCGAACCTCCGGCACTTCCTGCTCTGCAACCAACAAGATTATAGCGTTGTCACTCAGGGAGAAAGTGGCTTTAATAATGCTCAAGATTTAAATGACATCTTACTTCAAGCCCGTTCCTCCTGCAATGTAAGCAATATAAGCAGAAACTTTCCTAACACAAACCTCCATCTGCCAAGCCAAACTCTCACCATAATGATGAGAACAGAAGTCATCTCATCTTCATCAGTCTAGTTTAATTTTAGTTTAGTTAAGAGATACAGCACGGAAACAGGGCCCTTTGGCCCACCGAGTCCGCGCCGACCAGCGATCCCTGCACACTTCCACTAGCCTACACACACTAGGGACAATTTACATTTATATCAATCCATAAGCCATACAGGTCTGTAGGTTAACTGGCTTTGGTAAAAAATGTACATACAATACAATACAATACAATTCAATTTATTGTCATTTGGACCCCTTGAGGTCCAAACGAAATGCCGTTTCTGCAGCCATACATTACAAACAAATAGACCCAAGACACAACATAATTTACATAAACATCCATCACATTGCTGTGATGGAAGGCCAAAAAAACTTATCTCTCCACTGCACTCTCCCCCCCGATGTCAGAGTCAAAGTCAAAGCCCCCGGCGGGCGATGGCGAATTGTCCCGCGGCCATTAAAGCCACGCCGGGTGATGCAAGGCCGCACACCGGGTCTTGGTGTTAGAGCCCCCGGCGCGTGCTCGCAAACTCCCGCGGCCATTCCAAGCCGCGCGGGGTGATGGTGTAAGACCCCGCTCCAGGAGCTCTTCAACCCCGCAACTCGGGCGGGAGAAGTCGCCGTTGCGGGAGCCCTGAAAAGCGGCCTCCCTCCAGGGACTCGCGGGCTCCCGGTGTCGCCGTCCGCCAAACCCGCAGTTGCAGCCACCGAATCTCCGGGGGTCGGGCCGCAGCAGCGTCCACCACAGCTCCACCCGCTCTGGACTCGGCCAGCTCCGCGACGGTGAGGTGAGTAGTCGGCACCACAGCCCCCGGTCTTCCTGTTGGAGGCCGCTCCTCGTTGCAGCCCCAACGACAACGGAGACCCGACAAAGAAAAGGTCGGGTCTCCCGTGCAGGGAGAGATTTAAAAGTTACCCCCAAACCCCCCACACCACCCCCACCCCCCCACACACATACCCCAACAAAAATAACAAAAACTACATAAAAACATAGACATAAAATAATAAAAAACGCAGACGGACTGCAGAGGCCGCTGCTGAATAGAGTCGCGCCGCCCACCGGTCCCTAGAGTGTGTGCGATGGTGTGAGTGTGCAGGGTTCACTGGTTGGTGCCGACTCGGTGGGCCAAAGGGCCTGTTTCCGCATGGTATCGCTAAACTAAACTAAACTAAAACATGGGAGCAACGTGGTGATAAGAGATGGGGAATATTGGCTCAGGTGAACCACCCGACAACTGGTTGGTTTTCATGCACTTCAGTTTAGTTTAGTTTAGAGATACAGCACGGAAACAAGCCCTGCGGCCCACCAAGCCGACCAGCAATTCTCGCACATTAACACTATCCTACACGCACTGGGGACATTTTTACATTTATACATTTACACCAAGCCAATTAGCCTACAGACCTGTACGTCTTTGGAGTGTGGGAGGAAGCCGACGTTCTTGGAGAAAACCCACGCAGTCACAGGGAGAACGTACAGAAACTCCGTACAGGCAAGCACCCGTGGCCAGGATCGAACCCGGGTCTCCGACACGGCAAACGCTGTGAGGCAGCAACTCTATCGCTGTGCCACCGTGCTGCACTGATTCCACATTGTCAGTTGAGATTCTAGGAAGGAGCCTGTAGCTAGCATGCACACACTGTCAAGTAGGCTGCATTGTGAGCCAATCTGCGGAAAGGCAATACAATGATAAATTCTCTTGGACATCTGCACGTCTTACATGGTTTGAGCCTGATGCCTGACTTGATTCTTAACATTGCTTTCAATAATTAACGGTCCTGGCGCTCTCCCGGTGATTCATGTCAATTTCAATAGGGTGCAGATTTTTTAATTTCATGCCGTTGAAATAAATAATTTATAAATTGGCATCATTAAAACAAATACTCAAATTTGACATTTGATGATGTTACAATAAAATTCTAATAAAGTCAAAAGAGAAGAGCTTAAAGCACAAAATGTTGCTTGCAACTAAACCTTTGCTTGGTTTCAAGTGTGTCCAATTCCAGCACCACTGAGGCAAGTAAGGTTAACCCTGGAAGAATATTTTGATCACGAGCAAAAACACTGGTATCCATCTAAAGATGGCTTCTGAGCAGAGGAGGAAGGGAGACATCTTGTATGCTCATGTGGTATTTTTATGCTCTCGTAGAGTATTCACTTTAAGGACATCGTGGGTTGCCCTTTCAAGGTGGGTGGCATGGTGGCGCAGCGGTAGAGTTGCTGCCTCACAATGCCAGTGAACCGGGTTCGATACAGCCAATGGGTGTTGCGTGTACTGGAGTATATACGTTCTCCCCGTGACCTGCGTGGGTTTTCTCCGGGTGCTCCAGTTACCTCCCACACTCAAGGACGTACAGGTTTGTAGGCTAATTGGCTTTGGTAAAATTGTAAAATTACCCTAGTGTGTGTAGGATAGCATTAGTGTGTGGGATTGCTGGTTGGTGCCGAGTCGGTGGGCCGAAGGGCCTGTTTCCACACTGTACCTCTAAATTAATAAGTAAACTAAACTAAACTAAAGGATGGACTTTGGCTGGGGTGAGGTAAAAAGGAGGTAATTTTATAGAAGAGGCATCTGTGTGTTTAATTACCTATGTGCATCTTGAATCATCAGAGTTTACACGTCAGGTGGAATCAGTGAGTTAAAGCTGGATGTGATGTAGGACTGTAGAAAGTGACCTTACCTCCCAGCATCACCGAGCCTCCATTCCCACGCGCTCCATTGCCTTCCCTCCACTATTGCCGTCGGCAACTGCAATGCTTCCTTCCATTGAAGACAGGATCAACAGAGACACTTGTTGATGCCTTTGCAAAATGAAAGGTTGAGGACCTACCCAGACGTCGGCCGGTGCTCATGTGGTTCATTTAAAGGGAATCTGAGGGGTAACATTTTCACACAAAGGGTGGTGGGTGTATGGAACAAGCTGCCAGAGGAGTTAGTTGAGGCTGGGACTATCCCAATGTTTAAGAAACAGTGAGACAGGTACATGGATAGGACAAATTTGGAGGGATATGGACCAAATGCGGGCAGGTGGGACTGAGTGTAGCTGGGACATGTTGGCCGGTGTAGGCAAGTGGGGCCGAAGGGCCATATATATATCTGTGTGTGTGTGTGTGTGTGTGTGTGTGTGTGTGTGTGTGTGTGTGTGTGTGTGTGTGTGTGTGTGTGTGTGTGTGTGTGTGTGTGTGTGTGTGTGTGTGTGTATGTGTGTGTGTGTGTATATACACACACACACACACACACACACCCTTAATACTGGAAGCTAATATTGAATGCGTTAATATTTTAGAGAGGGGCCAATAGAGGCAGTAACATGCCTCTGGCATCTCAAGTAAATACAGCAGCATCTTTACAGTTTGAATCTGTCACCCATATTATGCACAGAGCACTAACGGAGCTCGCTGCAAATATAAATTTAGATGGCATAATTTATTTGTGCTCTTTAGTGAAAGTAAGCATTGAAATTAATCCAACACCCCTGACATCAATTACTTTCTCCTGTAAAGGTCAGGGTTCTTTTTAACGGCTTCTTTATTCTTCTGCAATCCTTCGGATTTGAGGATGATTCGCATCCAAAACAGGAGAAAAAAAACCCACGCAGGTCATGGGGAGAGCGTACAAACTCAGCGCAGACAAGCACCCCTATTCTGTTTGAAGTTTGCACGTTCTCCCCGTGACCTGCATGAGTTTTTTCCGGGTGCTCCGGTTTCCTCCCACACTCCAATGTCGCACAGCTTTGGACGATAATTGGCTTTGTTAAAAATTGTAAATTGTCCCTCGTGTGTGTGGGATAGTGCTGGTGCGCGGGGATCGCTGGTCGGCGCGGACTCGGTGGGCCAAGGGGCCTGTTTCCGTGCTGTATCTCTAAACTAAACTAAAACTAAACTTATGAACTCATGAACAATTGATATAGATTTAAATATTCAGGGAACATAACAATTATGCATAGTGGAACAAACAACATAAAAAGCAAAACTTGCCTGAACTTACCTCTCCATTCAATGTTTTCCAACCCATTGAAAAGGGACGAAGGGCCTGTTTCCACGCTGTATCTCTAAACGAATCTAAACTAAACTAAAACTACTGATGAGGGGCCAAATGAACTCTGTATGCACCCTAGTGTTTTACCCCTGGGTGGGTTGCCATAAGCACTATTACACCATCCACATCAGTATTAGAGTTGCTGCCGTACAGTACTTGCAGCGCCGGAGGCCCGGGTTCGATCCACGGGTGCTGTCAGTGCGGAGTCAAGTCTATTCATCACAAACACATACGAGATGTGCAGTGAAATGAAAAGTGGCAATGCTCGCGGACTTTGGGCAAAAAGACAAACAAACAAACAACCAAACAAAGCGTTAGAAACCATCCAGGAATATTTGGATACAATACTAGAGACACAAGGAATAAAATCTCCTTATATGCAGATGATATACTAATATATATTACAAAATTAGAAACTAGTATTCCAAACCTATTAAATCTAATAACTCAATTTGGTCAATTTTCGGGATATAGAATCAATTGGAATAAAAGCGAAATCATGCCAATAACAAAATTCAATTTACATACAATACAACAATCCCCTTTTAAAATAGTTAAAGATAAATTTAAATACTTAGGAATCTATGTAACTAAGACATATACCTCTTTATTAAACTAAATTTCCCACCCTTACTGAATAAACTACATAAGAATATTCAATACTGGAAAACACTCCCCATTTCTATGCTTGGGAGAATTAATGCTATAAAAATGATTTTTTTACCGCAACTGCTGTACCTACTTCAATTAATTCCGATATATATCCCAAAAACTTTTTTGAAAAAAGTCGATTCCATTGTTACAAGTTTTGTCTGGGATTATAAGAATCATAGAATAAGTAAAAAACATTTATGTAAATCAAAGATAAATGGAGGTCTGGCTTTGCCAAATTTCTTATTTTATTTTTGGGCAGTCCATATTAAAAACATGAATTTCTGGCTGGAAGAAATGGATCAACAACCAGATTGGCTGATGATGGAAAAGGAAGACTGTCTACCTTTTGAAATTGGACCGATCATATTTGCCCCCACAAAACTGCACAAAAAAACCTATAAAGAAAACCCCATAATACATAGTGGAATACGAATTTGGAAACAAATAAAAAAAGATTTAAAATTGAATAATATACCACTCTGCCTTCCCATTGTAAATAATCCTTTGATTCAAATCATCCTTTATGGACAAAGGTTTCACACAATGGAAAAATTATGGAATCAAAAATATAGGACATCTTTATGGGAAAGGTACTTTTCTTTCATTTCAAGAGTTACAACAGAATTATGGACTGCACTCAAATAATTTCTTCAGATATCTACAAATTAGAGATTATGTTAAATCTAATACACAAGTCTACAGGAATAGGGAATCAGAAATTCTTGATGAATGTCTGAACAAGCATCCTAATACTGAAAAACTAATAGCTTATATTTATAACACCCTACTAAATAACGAGGTACCACCGACCGAACCATATAGATACAAATGGGAAAATGAAATAGGTCATCCTATCACGAAAGATATGTGGGACGAAAGTTTACAACAAATACATCAATGTTCATTAAATGCCAGACATACTTAATACAATTCAAGGTCTTACATAGACTACACTTCTCTAAAATAAAACTAAATAGAATCTTCCCACAAATCTCTCCTATTTGTGATAAATGTCTACATTTAGAGGCTAATTTAACACATACGTTTGCAAACTGTATAAAACTTAAACATTTCTGGACTGATATTTTTGAAATAACTTCAGAAGTTATTAATACAAAACTGGACCCAGACACAAAATTAATAATACTTGGAATATCAGAACAAAGCTTAACACTCACAACAAACCAAAGAAATTTCCTCAACTACAGTATAATAACCGGAAAAAAATTAATATTAAAATTTTGGAAAGGCCCTACAACCCCCACAATTAAAATGTGGATTACGGAAATGTCGGAGACCCTATACTTAGAAAGAATTAGACTTGTCTTAATGGACAAACAAGATCTTTTCCATAAAATTTGGGCTCCATTCATTAACTATCTGAAGGGATAGATTGGCACAGCGCGAGGACCCAGCTGAAACTTGAACTCAGGAATAGACGAAACGCTATACTTTATAACCTACGAACCTATCTCCATTGATGTATTACAGGTAACCCATTCCACCTCCCTTGTTTTTCTGTTGTATTTTTTTTTGCTTTCTTTTTTATTTGTAACTTTCTACCCTCTCTTTTTCCCTCTTTCTATAAAAAATAAAAACACTAGAAGCAGAAGTAATCGATAATGGAAAATTTTAATAATGTAGTGACTGATGTATATGAAAAGTTTTTTTACTATAATATGTAACTACATTTTATAATATGTCTACTTCTAATAAATAAATAAAATAAAAAAACAAACAAACTACAACCAGAATGGAACAGAATCACATATTCTTCTTCATATTAAATATTGTGGGCGGAAGGAAAAAGGAAAACAAACAGCAATTTTTAAAAAGCAGTAGGGTGGTACAGTAAAGTTAGTCCCTGGTGAGATAGGAGCTTACAGTCCTAATGGCCTCTGGAAAGAAGCTTCTTCTCAACCTCTCCATTCTCACAGCATGGCAACGGAGGCGTTTGCCTGACCGTAGCAGCTGGAACAGTCCGTTGCAGGGGTGGAAGGGTCTCCCATGATTTTATTGGCTCTGGAGTCGCACCTCCTGATGTATAGTTCCTGCAGAGGGGCGAGTGAAGTTCCCATAGTGCGTTCGTCCTGGGCAGAGCAATTCCAGAGTTTGTACGTTCTCCCCGTGACCGCGTGGGTTTTCTCTGAGATCTTCCGTTTCCTCCCACACTCCAAAGACGTGCAGGTATGTAGGTAAATTGTCCCTCGTGTGTGTCGGATAGTGTTAATATGCGGGGATCACTGGTCGGCGCGGACCCGGTAATCTCTAAACTAAACTGGGACGACAGATGGCACAATGGGCTAAGTGTTCGGCTGGCAACCGGAAGGTAGCCGGTTCGAATCCCGCTTGGAGTGCATACTGTCGTTGTGTCCTTGGGCAAGACACTTCACCCACCTTTGCCTGTGTGTGAATGTGTGTGAATGTGTGTGAGTGATTGGTGGTGGTCGGAGGGGCCGTAGGCGCAGATTGGCAGCCACGCTTCCGTCAGTCTGCCCCAGGGCAGCTGTGGCTACAGAAGTAGCTTACCACCACCGAGTGTGACTGAGGAGTGAATGAATAATGCGATGTAAAGCGCCTTGAGTATTAGAAAGGCGCTATATAAATCCCATCCATTATTATTATTATTAAACTAAACTATAGGATGCGAACAGTGGGGGGGGGGGGGGTGGGGGGGGGGGGTGGGTGGGGGAGAGAGGAAGGTAATGCTGGAGTGATTTGAAATGAGAAAAAATCAGAGACATTTTCTGATTCTCTGCTAGCCTGCCGACCCGAGCAGTGTGTGTGTGTAACCTAAATGAACCCACTTAATCTCATTTCCCAGCTCTTAGTCGCGAACCTTATAGATTAAGCTTTTAAAAGGGGGAATTTATTTAAATGTGGTGACGGGTTCTGCCAACACTACCTTCCAGTCAACAGGGAGCTCCAGACCCCCACTACTAACTCAGTTAGTGCCACAGGATTCATTTAATCCTTAGTTAATTTAGTCTCCTCAGCTTCCCGAAAGCCTTCAACCGCGCACTTTAAATCTGTTCTCAATGATTATTAGCCCCGCTGCTGAGGAAAATAGCCAAGCCACACAAAGACTGTGAGTATTGGTGCAGCACGGCGGTGCAGCGGTAGAGTTGTTGCGTTACAGCGCTTACAGCGGCAGAGACCCGGGTTCGATCCTGACTACGGGTGCTGTCTATGTGGAGACCCGGGTTCGATCCTGACTACGGGTGCTGTCTATGTGGAGACCCGGGTTCGATCCTGACTATGGGTGCTGTCTATATGGGGTTTGTACGTTCTCCACGTGACTGCGTGGGTTTTCTCCGGGCGATCCGGTTTCCTCCCACATTCCCAAGAGGTACAGATTTGTAGGTTTAATTGGCTATCGTAAAGATTGTAAGCAGTCCCTGTAGTGTAGGATAGTGTTAGTGTGCGGGCGGTGCAGACTCGATGGGCCGAAGGGCCAGTTTCCTCTCTGTATCTCTAAACTAAACTAAAAACTCCATCAGCACTGGGAAGATTCTTCACTTTGGAAACTTTCACCAGGGACAAACTTTAAAGTGTAGACAGGAATAAGCGAGAATTTATTCTTTCAGGTGACAAGCTCCGTCCTGCAGGCTACATCATAAAATAGAATACTACATTGCAACATGTAAGAATTCCTATTTATTATCGCAACTGGGGGAGGATGTATAATTGCATCACGCTGGGGGGAAAAGGTATTCTGCCGTCGGCATGGCAACCGATCGTTTTTCTCTCTCTCTCAGCGAGAATTAGTTATCCTATCTCAGCTTTGCGTTTACTGATGACAGGAAATGCTTAGATTAATTAACAACAGGAGCACTAGACGAGGCTGGCAGGGTGTATCGGTAACAAGCTGCTCTCTGCACTGCTTCCCTTACACTGATGGCCGTCACAGCCATGGGCTCGAACACCTCTGATGTCAAATCCTCTTCCAATTTTCTTACCATTACTTCATAGCAAGAGAGTTTAGTTTACTTTAGTTTAGTTTATTGTCAAGTGTACCGATGTAGAGTGAAAAGCTTTTTGTTGCGTGCTATCCAGCCAGCGGAAAGACAGCGCATGTTTACAATCGAGCCGTTCACAGTGTATAGATAGATACATGATAAGGGAATACGTTTAGTGCGAGGTAAAGCCAGTAATGTCCGATCAAAGATAGTCCGAGGGTCACCAATTAGGTAGATAGTAGTTCAGCACTGCTCTCTGGTTGTGGTAGGATGATTCAGTTGCCTGATAACAGATGGGAAGAAACTGTCCCTGAATCTGGAGGTGTGCATTTTCAAACTTCTTAACCTGATGGGAGAGGGAAGAAGAGGGAGTGGCCAGTATGGACTCATCCTTGATTATGCTGCTGGCCTTGCCAAGGCAGCTTGAGGTATAAATGGAGTCAATGGAAGGGAGGTACACAAAATTGCTGGGGAAACTCAGCGGGACTCAATGGAAGGGAGGTTGGTTTGTGTGATGGTCTGGACTGTGTCCACAATTCGGTGTAATTTCTTGTGGAATGAGTTCCTATTCATGAACATCCTTTAATGGAGGTCCCCAACTATTACACAACCTATGATGTAAGTTTACTGTTATAATTATTCCATCAGTGATGTGATTCCGGGATGTGCTGTGCGGAGGCAGAAGGCTCTTGTGATGGGCCGGGGAGCTGAGCAATCGGTGGGCGGAATGCCGGGAGCAGCCCGATGGGATCCGGCGAGAATTAAGGGAGACCCAGCGAGGGGCCGCTGAGAATGATGAGGAGCCCGGCGGGAGGGACATATTGCCAGAGACGGCTGTGGAGGAAAAGTCATTGGGCATTTTCAATGCAGAGATTGACAAGTTCTTGACTAAATAAGTTGATTAGTAAGGGTGGCGGAATAGACTTGATGGGACGTATGGCCTAATTCTACTCCTATAATTTATGACCTTATCTTGATTAGTACGGGTGTCAGAGGTTACGGGGAGAAGGCAGGAAAATGGGGTTAGGAGGGAGAGATAGATCAGCCATGATTGAATGACGGAGTAGACCTGATGGGCCGAATGGTCCAATTCTACTCCTATCACTAATGACCTTATGTTACGGGGAGAAGGCAGGAGAACGGAGTTGAGAAGGAAAGATATTTCAGCCATGATTGAATGGTGGAGTAGACTCGATGGGCCAAATGGCCTAATTTTACCGGCATTTTTCCTTCCGAGGAGTGGAGGATGGTGGGTTTTAAATCTGCTTTCATCTATGTCTATCTTCCCATGGAGTGTCCCAAGCCCACATTCTCTCCACGGATGCTGCTCGAACCAACGAGATCTTCCTACAGATTGTTTGCTACTCCAGATACTGGCATCTACATTCTCTTCTGTCTCCAGAAGGCAATGGAGGAATTATCTGACACTGAAGGCAGTGGAGGCCAATTCTCTGGATGTTTTCAAGAGAGTTAGATTTAGAGCTAAGGGAATCAAGGGATATGGGGAAAAAGGAGGAACGGGGTACTGATTTTACTTCGGAGTCACGTGAGTGACTACGTGAAGAACCCGCTCAGCGCGCAAGCGCGGCATTAACGCCAGCAGTGCAACAGCGGCTGCAACGGGAGTTAGGCGCTCCCGCTACAGAAAGAAACGGACTGTCAGGTGAGTATCCTGAGATCGGGTTTCTATTACAGGGGAGCCTTTTTCTGCTTGTGTTTTACAGGCAGAGAAAAAGGCTCTAGAACAAAATTGTCCCCCGTTCGAGGAGGAACATTTTCCGTCGGGGAGGGGGGCAGCAACAGGCGGTAGGAGAGTTTACCCGGTGTTCCGTAATTCCCCGACACCGTGCCGAGCCCAGCCCGCTAGTACCTGAGCAGCGGGCTGGATGCATAGCCACCCAAAGAGGCAGCCGGCAGCTGTTTTCCCGATTTCGGACGGGACGTCTTTCCACCCGCACGGGGGGAGAGAGAGCCGCCTGAGCCGCTGGAGTGGCTCTCGGAGCAGGTGCCTGCGAGACGCGCTGCTTGAGGGGCGCTCTCGCTTCTACAAGGCACAAAAGCTCTAGAAGAAGGCGGTAGGAACAATTACCGGGCGCTCCGCTATCCCCATCACCGCGCCGAGCCCAGTCCCGCTAGTGCCTGAGCTGCGGGCTGGATGTTTAGCCATCCGAAGAGGCATCCGGCCGGTGGCGTCCGATTCGTCGGACGGGGACATGTCTCCACCTAAATGGAGGAGAGACAGCCGCCTGAGCTGCATCCAACAGCTATTGGAGCAGCTCCAGCGGGATGCGCAGAAAGAGCGCTCTCGCGGAGGGAGATCAGGCACCCCCTCCACAGTGTTTCATGCACTGCCCTCTGCTCCCTCATTACTGGAGGCTAGCATTGGTGACCAGGGCTGAGCTGGTCTGGAACAGGGGCTGGCGGACGAGATCGGGAGTATGCAAGGGGTGCAGGAGCAGGAAGAGCTGCTGGGTGTGGTGGACCGCTATGTAGCAACCCCACGTGCTGGAAGACCGCTGGAACCGAAACTGGCGGCCAGCATAAATCAACACAGCACCAGAGAACTGTGAGGCCCTCAGAGTGCTGACTGTGAACAGCCAAATCTGGGGGCACGTGGGGTCACACATTCGTAACTATGAACTCAAGCTATAGTGGATCCTAAGGCCCCTGACGTCGGCCATCACAGCCTTTGCTCGTTCTGTGGACAGCACGGACATGGATACCTGCCAGTGTACTGGCATTGATGTGCAACACTCAGTTTGAGATTAACAACTTCCGGCGGGAAATCATAAGACCTGCCCTCAATCCCAAATTTGCTGGGTTATGCAAAGCCCCAGCTGCAGAGACGGACGCTCTGTTATTCGGGAAAGACCTCACCAAAAAGATAAGGGACATGGAAGAGGCATCGAAAAACTTTCAGCCTCATGAGGGCAGGCCCTGGGACGAGCAAACCAAGACCTATAATACCCAAGCGGCAGCACCCCACAGCATCCACCAGTCGACGTCCTCAATATGGGACTGGTGAAAGCTCAGGGACCGCATTTTATCCCCAAAGATCTTTTTAGATCAGGGCCCAGAGCGGACCCCATGGAAAATGCGCCACCCCCCAACATCGCCAGCACGTCAGACAAACAAAGCCTTCAAGAACATGAGAAAACAGAAGAAACGCCAATAACCATGGAGGTAGGTGGGTCTGGTACCTGCCAGCATATAGAGTAAGGGTTCTTTACTAACAGGGGGGAGATTACACTTGTTCAAAGAAGCATGGGGTACTGTCACGAGTGACAACTATATACTCAACAGCATTAGTGGATATAAAATACAATTCATGTCAGAAAAATCGCTGCCAGTTCAACATTGGCCCCAAAGGGTATTTTCTCCCTCCGTCAAAGAGAAACGTGAGGGACAAGCTGAACTGGTGAGACTTATCACAAAGGGGGTCATCGAAAAGACCAAACATGAACCTTTGGAATTTGTATTGAATATATTCACTAAAACCAAAAAAGATGGTGGATGTCGCATCATCATTGACTTAACTTCACTAAATAATTTGTTAAGTATATACATTTCAAAACGGAGACATTTGTTACTGCCAAACAACTGAATTCCAAAGGATACTTCATGGCAAGCATTGATCTTAAAGATGTTTACTATCTAGTACCCATACACAAGGATCATCGCAAATACCTAAAAATTTATCTGGATGGGACAGCAATGGCAGTACAAAGCATTGCCCTATGATCTAACTTCAGCCCCAAGATTATTCACCAAAATATTGAACCCAGCCATGGCAATACTAAGAAAACAAAAACATATTGTCATGGCATATCTGGATGATATTCTGATAGTAGGGAAAACGATGGAATTGGCTGTGGTAGCAGTATCAGCTACAAAACAGCTCCTCGAAACTCTGGGGTTCGTCCTACATCCAGATAAATCTAAGTTGAAGCCATCCACTATCATGGACTACCTGGGCTTCACAATTAACTCAGTCCATATGACTGTTACCTTGCCAAAGGCAAAAATGGTTGAATTAGCACAATCATGCAACAATTTGATGGTCAACGAGCGACCAACTATTCGACAAGTAGCAAGAGTAATTGGGAAAATGGTAGCAGCATTTCCGGCTACACAATTCGGACCTTTGCACTATCAAAATTTACAGAGAGCAAAGGTACAGGTACTAAAACGACGTACAGGTCACTATGATCGTGTCATGAAATTACCCACTGAAGCAATATCAGAGCTACAGTGGTGGGCAGAAAACGTTTGGCATAGTTTCAGCCCTATCTTCATCACTAACCCTACTTTAGTTATTCAAACAGATGCCAGTGCTCAAGGCTGGGGAGCGACTAACTCCATATCCAGCACAGGTGGTAGATGGACTAACCTAGAGTCATCATTACTACTTACACTGGGCATTAACTATCTAGAGATGTTGGGCGCCTTTTATGGTTAAAAGCATATGTATCTAATATGCAGCACTTGCATGTTCGTTTACAAATTGATAATACTACGGTGGTGGCTTATATTAACCATATGGGTGGCATAAAATCATTATCATGCGACAAATTGGTCAACATGATTTGGCAATGGTGTGTCGAAAGACATATTTGACTATCAGCTACTTACCTACCAGGTAAGCTAAACACCCATGCCATGAGAAAATTAAACGCCTGGGTTGCAGGTTTGAACAGACCTTACCTGGAACTGGGATTGTCCGATCAAACCATCACCACCATGTCGGCATCCCTTCGAACATCCACCAAGAGGCAGTACTTAACCAGCATCAAAAAATGGGAGAAGTACTGCCAGGAAACAGGGACAACGTACGCAAACAGCCACAGCCACCAACGTACTGGAGTTCCTGGCCTATCTACACCACGATGAAGGGATCAGCTACAGTGCCATCAGCACAGCGCGGAGTGCTCTTTCTGCTTATCTCAAACCAGCGCCAGGACAACAGGCGATGGGATCCCATCCACTGGTGGTAAAACTGATGAAGGGCATTTACAATATCAAGCCCTAAGCCCAGGTATACCCATATTTGGGATATCAGTGTGGTCCTGACATCTCAGGGAATGGCCACCAGCCTGATCCCTCGGCCTCGAGCAAGCTACACTAAAGACGCTCATGTTAATGGCACTTGCATCCGCTCAGAGGGTCCAGTCACTACACAAGTTGAGGCTGGACAACATGGTGACCACCCCAGATCAGATCACATTCATCATACAGGGTCTGGTGAAACAAAGCAGGCCAGGAACAGCTAATCCAGTAGTGGTATTCCGGGCCTACCCACCAGAGCCACGGTTGTGTGTCGTGACCCATCTACAACATTACATAGACACAACCCACAATATCAGAGGGAGTGAAAAAGCCTTATGGGTCAGCCACAAGAAACCTCATGGCCGGGTAACGAGCCAAACCATTTCAAGATGGCTCAAACAGGTACTGAAGGCTGCCGGAATAGATACTAATACATTTAAGTTTCATTCCACTAGGGCAGCATCTACGTCAACGGCCGAGAGAATGGACGTACCGGTTGACCATATTCTGAATACAGCAGGATGGTCGAGGGAAACGACATTCAGAATTTTATAACAAGCCGTTGACAAAACCTGATTTATTTGCAAAGAAAATATTACAAGCTGCAAATATTTAATTTAAGCCCGGGGGAGCAATTTATTTTGTTATTGTTAAAAAAAAACTTTTTTGTTTCTCGAAAAAACAGATTCATTGGTTGATTACGATAACACTTCCTCCCTCAAGAACTTCGGCAGTGAGTGAAATAAAACTGTTACACGGTTTGAAATCACAGAGCTTTGAAGTCTTCACGTAGTCACTCACGTGACTCCGAAGTAAAATAGTAAGATTAAACGAGAACTTACCAGTTTGAAGTTTGATCTGTATTTTATGAGGAGTTACGATGAGGGATTACGTGCCCTCCGCTCCCACCCTCATTGTATGGATCAAACTAATAACTGATGTCTCCTTTTCTTTACTATGTTTACTTCAAATAACTGTGTCTATCTGTGATTCCACACCGCTGCTTGGAAGCATGCCGCGCATGCGCGCTGAGCGGGTTCTTCACGTAATCCCTCATCGTAACTCCTCATAAAATACAGATCAAACTTCAAACTGGTAAGTTCTCGTTTAATCTTACTATTTTAGATGATCAGCCATGATCATATTAAATGGCGGTGCTGGATCGAAGGGCCAAAAGGCCGACTCCTGCAGCTATTTACCTATGTTCTCTAAACAATGTTGTGTTTGCTCCGTAAATATTCAATGGGACAAAATTGAGAGAATTTTAGTCTCTATCTACCCCCTGTAGCTCTGGGAATGTTTAATGGGGAGCATGGAAGGAGACTTACACTGCAACTAACATTTGCTATTCCCACACCGCATGTGTTTAATGAGCCAGTCTAAAGGAAGCTACATTTTACGTCTAACCCATGCTGTACCTAATCTCGAATGTTTATTGGGACAATTTACAGCAAGCTTTACTCTGTAAAATGAAATTTACTCTGTATCTACCCGATTGTATGTATTCTGGGAGTGTTTATTAGGATTGTGTAGAGAGTGGTGTTCTGCATCTAATCTGTTTTATTTCAAAACCTGTATTTATTAATTTTAATTGGTCTTTAAGCCTCAGCTCTCTTTTGTGTGGTCTCAGTGTTTTAATATAAAGTGTTAGCATAAGCAGGGGAAAAATCTGCTGCGTAAATTGGTATGTTTGTCCAGCAGTCACCCCACCTTTAGTGACCCTCATTGTCCACAGAAGGCATCTTCGGACTACCCTTGATCTGTCTTTGCTGGCTTTACCTTGCACGAAACGTTATCCCCTTACCATGTCTCTATACACTGTAAAATGGATCGATTGTGATCGTGGTTTGTCTTTCCGCTGACTGGTGAGCACACAACAAAAAGCTTTTCACTGCACCCCCAGTACATGTTTAGTTTAGCTTAGAGATACAGAGAGGAAACAGGCCCTCCGGCCCACCGGGTCCGCGCCAACCAGCGATCCCCGCACATTAACACTATCCTACACACACTAGGGACAATTTTTACATTTACCAAGCCAATTAACCTACAAACTTGTACGTCTTCGGAGTGTGGGAGGAAACCGAAGAGCTCGGAGTAAATCCACGCAGGTCATGTGGTGAACATACTAACTCCGTACAGACAGCACCCGTACTCGGGATCGAACCTGGGAGTGAGGTATGGCATTTACTGTGCACTGACAGAGAGAGACAGCCACAGCAGCAAGGTTTTCTACATGTTTCCACACTGTATCACTCTATGACTTTATGACTATGACATGGAGTCTTCCTCAACAATGCAAACAGATGTTCTTTGGTGCTCAGTCATGGCCTCAATTTACAAAGAGAATAAAAAAAGTAGGAAGGAACTGTAGATGCCGGAAGATAGACAAAAATAGCTGGAGTAGCTCAGCAGATCAGACAGCATCTCTGGAGAAAAGGAATGGGTGACGTTTCGGGCCATGACCTTTCTTCAGACTGACTCTCTCCCCCTGACTCTCAGTCTGAAGAAGGGTCTCGACCGGAAACGTCACCTATTCCTCCTTTTCTCCAGAGTTGCTGTCTAACCCGCTGAGTTACTCCAGCATTTTGTACCTCACAAGAGTTCCTTCCCTTGGCTTTCCGAGCTGGCTCCTTTTTCCCACTGCCTCATCAGCAAAGTTGGTTTTTAATTAACGCCAGCTTTCCTTGCCTCTAGACCTCTCATGACCTCCATCTCACTGCTCCAGGGTCAGGCCGACTCTCTCTAGACAGATACAGGTGCAGCGCCAACTCACTCACACGGCATTGGAAAGGGTTTGACATGACAGCTCGGAAGAAACATTGTTCCATTGCTAATTTGCCTTGTCTCAGTGGGTTTGTCATTGATGCTGATATCTGGAATGGAATTTACTCAATCCCCCGCATTAATTTGCATCGTTTCGGAATATTAAGTAAATAAAACTATCATATTCTTTCTTTAAGTAAGAGCACAGCAACATTTTGATCCAGGCACAGTTGCTCAAGGTTGAACATACCCGTGAACAGCATCTCCATGTACTCAGGATGCTTACAGGTACACTCACTTCCGCCGGATGTAACCAGCTCTACCTAAAAGTGCGGCACGGTGGCACAGCGGTAGACATGCTGCCTTACAGCGCCAGAGACCCTAGTTCGATCCTGACTACGGGTGCTGTCTGTACAGAGATTGAACATTTTACCTGTGACCTGCGTGGGTTTTCTCCAGGTGCTCCGGTTTCCTCCCACACGCCACAGATGTACAGGTTTTTGTCGGTTAATTGGCTTTGATATCATAGCTACAAAATCGTAAATTGTCCCTTGTGTGTAGGATGGTGCTAGTGTGCGGGGAGCGCTGGTCAGCACGGACTTGGTGGGCCGAAGGGCCCGTTTCCACGCTGTATTCTTGAACTAAACTAAAAGATTTGGTTTATAGTTGTCTTCAGCCCTTGGGAGATGTTCCATGCATCTGTCTCACACATGAAGTTATAAAATGATAATTTTTGTAATAAATTGAATTTTTAGACCAATTTGATTAGCTGGGATCTCATGCGGTTTCAAATTTCTCTTCTCAAAGATATTTGGAGTCTACTGCTTGTCTCTGAATTTAATGGCCCAATGATCATGTGTCTTAAAATGCGAGACTGTGCATCCAACAGTTTCTTAATTATAGAGTGAAATAGGGGTTCTTCCACTTACTACGGACAAGAAAAGTTAAAAACTAACACCACCCCTTGTTTTCTCCTCCCTTCACCTCCCGGCAGCATGCAACTGCTAATTCTTTTTTAATCTGCCGCAGTTCTGATTGAATGTTGCAAAATAAAACACCCCCTTTGACACAGAAAACTACACACAGAAAACTGTTTATTTCCAGCAAAGTGGCATGGCAATGGTGGAGGAACTGCTGTTCAGCATGAGTAGTTTAATTTAGTTTAGTTTACCGAGTCCGCACTGACCAGCAATCCCCGCACATTAACGCTATCCTACACACACTATGGACAATTTACATTTATACCAGGCCAATTAACCCCCAAACCTGCACGTCTTTGGAGTGTGGGAGGAAATCGAAGATCCCGGAGTAAAACCCATGCGGTCACAGGAAGAACGTACAAACTCCGTACAGACAGGATCCATTGTTAGGATTGAACCCGGGACTCTGGCGCTGTAAGGCAGCAGCTCTACCGCTGCGCCACCGTGCCGCCATTCTGATTCTGATTGAATGTTGCCAAATAAAATGCCCCCTTTGACAGGGAAGACGTTACACACAGAGAACCTTTTGTTTCCAACATAGTGACATGGCAATGGTGTAGGGACTGCTGTTTAACATGAGTACTTGCTTAAGTGAGGAGATGTCCTCTTCTGAGGTAGTTGTTGCCACCCAAGCATTCTTCCCATTCAGGAGGAATACAACAGTGTGGCACAGTGGCGCAGCGGTAGAGTTACAACGCCAGAGACCAGGATTCGATCCTGACTCCGGGTGCTGTCTGTACGGAGTTTGTACGTTCTCCCCGTGACCTATCACATTGAAGGTAATGGACTTTTTCTCTGGACCTGTTACAATACAATACTGAGAAACCCTATTCTGTACTCTGCTATTTTTCTCATCCACCTGTTGTACTTGTGGATGGCATGATGGTATTCATGTCGAGTTTTGCCTGATTTGATTGGAAAGGATACAAACAAAAACCTATCATGGAACCTCACATCGAGCTGCTGCCTGACAGAGCCAGGGACCCGGGTTCGAACCTTGCTAGGGGTGCTGTCCGTGCGGAGTTTGCACGTTCCCCCTGTGACCGTGTGGGTTTTCTCCGGGTGCTCTGGTGTCCTCCCACACTTGTGTAAATTTGTAGGTCAATTGGCTTCTGAAAATTTGCCCTTTAGTGTGTAGAATGCAAAAGGAGGATAACGCTGAACTAGTGTACGGGAGAGCGCTGGTCGGCGTGGTCACGGTGGGTCGAAGGGCTTGTTTCCACGCTGTATCTCTAAACTAAACCTCGGTGTCAGTGACAATAATAAACCTAAGCCTAAACTGATTTTAAGCAACAGAAACAACACAGATCTTTATGAAAGCATTGACTTGTATTTCCGAATTGAACATGTACATAGAAACATAGAAACATAGAAAATAGGTGCAGGAGTAGGCCATTCGGCCCTTCGAGCCTGCACCGCCATTCGATATGATCATGGCCGATCATCCAACTCAGTATCCTGTACCTGCCTTCTCTCCATACCCCCTGATCACTTTAGCCACAAGGGCCACATCTAACTCCCTCTTAAATATAGCCAATGAACTGGCCTCAACTACCTTCTGTGGCAGAGAATTCCACAGATTCACCACTCTCTGTGTAAAAAAACACCACTCTCTGTGTACAAGTCTCATATAATTAAAGCATAGTTCAAAATTAGGATATAGCTGTGATCACAACTGCACACCCTTCCCGATCTGACCATCGCTGTCCCGTATGCGAAGGACTGAGATGCTGCGCCATGTTCACCCAGTCTCGTTGGATTTATGAACTGGTTTTGAAGAGCACAGACATATCGATAGCATCAAATGGCAAGTTGCTGACACAGTCAGTGTTCATCCCACAGCAAAGGCCAGGTAATGCAAAGCAGGAATTTGAAATGTAAAGCAATAAATCAGGTAATTTGTGGTTTGTAGCCAGAATTTATAAAAAGAAAACTTATCGATTGTCATAAATTCCCAACAGGTTTATTAACGTATTTTCAGGGGACCTGCATGCGGCTCGGGTCCTCTATTAAGCAGGAAAGAGTGCAGAGAAGATTTACGAGGATGATCTCTGAGCCCAGGGGCCTGAGCTACAGGGAGAGGTCGGGCAGGCAGAGACTTTATTCGTTGGAGCGCAGGAGGATGAGGGATGATCTTATAGAAGTGTATAAAATCATGAGGGGAATAGACAGGGTGAAAGTGCAGTACGGTAAAAAAAATGCTCGCACCATCAAAACAATTGTGCCAACAGTGTTTATTTAGTTTAGAGATACAACGAGGAAACAGGCAACGAGTCCGCGCCGACCAGTGATCCCCGCACACTAGCACTATCCTGCACACACTAGCACTATCCTGCACACACTAGCACTATCCTGCGCACACTAGGGACAATTTACAATTTTACAGAAGCCAATTAATCTACAAATCTGCACATCTTTGGAGTGTGGGAGGAAACTGAGGATCTCAGAGAAAACCCACATGGTCACGGGGAGAACGTACAAACTCCATAGAGACAGCACCCGTAGTCAGGATCAAACCTGGGTCTCTGGCGCTGTAAGGCAGCAACTAAACTGCTGCACCACCATGCCGCCTATATATATACCTTTCATTTATCAAGGAAAGAAAGTATTCAGTGCTAAGAAAAACCTTTGAATACATAAGCACATACAATATATAAGAATAAGCCACCCTCTCTTTCATCCTGCTCCAACATTCATTGATATTGTAATGGATATTTTACCTCAAAGTCATTTCCGTTACTTTTTATTAAATAATCTAACACAAAACTAAAGTAAAGTTCACTTGTGGATTGGGATGACACGGTCAACTATTGTGTACACAAGCTGCTTTATTAATAACAAGGGGCGGCACGGTGGCGCAGCGGTAGAGTTACTGCCTTACAGCGCCAGAGGCCCGATTCGATCCTTACTAAGGGTGCAGTCTGTACGGAGTTTGTACGTTCTTCCCCATGACCGTGTGGGTTTACTTCGGCTGTTCCAGTTTCCTTCCACACTTCAAAGACGTACAGGTTTATAGGTTAGATGTAAATTCTGTAAATTGTAAATTGTTCCCAGTGTGTAGGAGAGTGCTAGTGTTTGGGGTGATCACTGGTCGGTGCAGACACGGTGGGTAGAAGGGCCTGTTTACATGTTGTATCTTTAGACTTTACTTTAGACTATAGACATTAGACACACAGCGTGGAAACGGGCCCTTCGGACTATCCTACAATTTAAAGAAGCCAATTAAACTATAAACCTGTACATTTTTGGAGAGTGGGAGGAAACCAGAGCACCTGGAGAAAACCCACACGGTCACAGGGACAACGTACCCAAACTGAGCACAGACAGCACCCGATGTCAGGATCGAACCCAGGTCTCTGGGGCTGTAAGGCAGCAACTCTACCGCTGCGCCACCGTGCCGCCCTACAGTAAACTGATCATAAATGTAATTAGCCGATGCTGGGAATCCCTATTGTCCACGTGTGGGATCGTGAATGATATTCCCTTTCTCCCTGGATGAGGCAGCAGGGAATTACGCCCGCTTTTCCTGGGAGACATAACAGCACATTTCACATTTACAAGAAGAAATTATGAGGCGTCTGGTCCACAGTGGCTGGGAATAGAATTAATAGCTCTCTGGAGCTTCACGTTTGCCTGAATGGATTTGATACTGTTGATGTACCGTTCACACAGGCAGCAACAAGATTACAAAACTGTGAGGAAATACCACGTATTCTCTCATTGTTAAAACACCTTGTTACTTTGCTGAAAGGTGACAACATTGGCAATGGTGGAAACATCTGTTGGAGTCGGGATTCCTTTCTTCGGCAGATGTTAGCTTCATCTTACGTGCCAGCTGTGGCTGAGCGGTTAGCGTACTCGCCTCTGAATCTAAAGGCTCTGGGTTCAAGTCCGGCCCTAGAGATTCGTGTACCAAAAGCCAGGCATTGGGCCCATTTCTAATGGAGCACTGCTGTACATTGTGGGAGGTGAAACATTAAAATACCATTCTGTCTGTTTTGCTGCCTGAGAGAGGTGATGCTCTTCAAAATGGAGGATTCCTTATACGTTCATTGCCACCAGGGTATTGTTTTCATTCCCTTCAGTATCAATCCCGGATTTATTCAGAGTTGGCACAGTGGCACAACTGTAGAGTTGCTGCCTAAAAGCCCTGTCTCACTGTACGAGTTTATTCAAGAGCTCTCCCGAGTTAAAAAAAAAAAAAAAATTCGTGGTAAGCACGTAGAATGAACGTAGAGGGTACGTCGGAGCTCGGGGTCGTCTCTTAGCAGCTTGTAACGCTAACGGCAGGTACTCGGGAAGACTCGCTAACGGCTGGTAAGCTCTGGAAGACTCGTGAAGATTTTTGAACATGTTGAAAAATGTCCACGAGAGCCCTTACCTGCGAGCGGCCATTACAGTAAATCTCCGAGTTCGAATCAGAGCAAACTCGGGAGAACTCTTGAATGAACTCGTACAGTGGGACAGGGCTTTTACATTGCCAGAGACCTAGGTTCGATCCTGGCTATGGATGCTGTCGCTACAGAGTGTGTACGTTCTCCCTGTGACCACATGGGTTTCCTTCAGTTTCCTCCCACACTCCAAAGACGTACAGGTTTGTAGGTTAATTGGCTTTGGTAAAATTGGAAATTGTCCCTAGTCGTGTAGGATAATGCCAGTGTACGGGGTGTTTGCTGGTCACCATTTACTCAGTGGGCCAGAAGACCTGTTTCTGCACTGTACCTCTAAAGTCTAAAGTAACGTCTAAAGGTGCTTTAATGCCATTTTGTAAAAATTGCAGAGAAAATTGCAGGAGGAATTGCAGAGAACTGCAGATGCAGCCCAGACCATCAAACAACCCAACCAATCAACTAACCAAACCTTCTATTCACTCCATTTACACCTCACGCTGGCTCAGCAAGGCCAGCAGCATAATCAAGGGCAAGCCGCACCCCAGCCACTTCCTCTTCTCCTCTCTCCATCCAACATGAGGTATAGAAGTATGAAAACGCACACCTCCAGATTCAGGGACAGGTTCCTCCCAGCTGTTATCAGGCAACTGATCCACCCGACTAACAACTAGAGAGCAGTCCTCAGCTACTACCTACTTCATTGAAGACCCTCGGACTATCTTTAATTGGACTTTACTGGACTTTGTTTTGAACTAAATGTCATTCCCTTTATACTGTGGATGCCTCGATGTTAATCATGAATTGCCTTTCTGTTGCCTGGTTAGCAAAATCTTTACATTATACCTTGGTACATGTGACAATAAACTAAACTAAAGCATAACGTGTGTTTGTCGCTGTGAGTTCTTTAGGCTTTGTTCAAGTTGGCAATGTGCATGGTGATCTGTCCAACGCAGCTAATCATTAATAGCCACGATCTCGATACAGCTCGTCTTGGCTTTAGCCAGGACTCTCGCATTAATGCTGTACTCTTTGCATTGATTCTGAGTATTCATTTAACGGCAGATCCAATGATATTAATTCAAGATCTTTCAATATTTTTGATACAAACCCAGATTTCGCAGCCACAGGTAAAGATTTGTGAGACTACAGTGTTGTACCTGGAGAATTAGATAGGTTCAGAGATCATGTGCAGGAAGGAACTGCAGTTGGTGGTTTAACCAGAAGATAGACACAAAAAGCTGGAGTAACTCAGCGGGTCAGGCAGCAGCTCTGGAGAAAAGGAATAGGTGACTTTTTGGGTGAAGACCCTCCTTCAGACAGAGGATGAGATGCTGTCCTTGGCCTCAATAAAGTTTAAGTTGCGATGTTTCCGGTCGAGACCCTTCTTCGGACTGAGAGTCAGGGGAGACGGAAACGAGAGATATGTCTATTGAAAACCTTGTGCATTTGTTTCTCAACGGATCTCTGGGTTTTTGTTAATATATGTTCACCAAGAGAAAGAAACAAATCAACCTTGAAGAGTAGCATGCTCCATGTTTTCTAGTACTAGTGGTGTGTGGGCTGGCTAGGAGTTAATGTCATCAATTTTGTTTTCTCAATATTGCCAGCAAGTCCTAGGCATTTGTGTGCATTGGGAAAAGATGACCTTAACAAGAATTTTGAGGGGGTCTGAGTGTCACTGCCTAGGTCAGCATAAATTGCTGACCCATATTATCTTTGAGAAAGTGGTCATAGACTCATAGAGTGATACAGCATGAAACCTTCGGCCCAACATGCCCACACCGGCCAACATGTCCAGCCACACTAATCCCACCTGCCCGCGTTGGGCCCATATCCCTCCAAATCTGTCCTATCCATGTCAAGCTGTTTCTTAAACGTTGGGATACTCCCTGCCTCAACTTCCTCCTCTGGCAGCTTGTTCCATACACCCACCACCAACCATTGTCGCAGCTAATTTTTGAACATGTTGAAAAATTAGCGGCGACCAGAATGACGCCGCGACTAGTTACGAGAATGCAGGAACTACTCATCACCATGCAGGCGACACCCCGGCAACCACCGGCAACCTTGTGGCGACCTCATAGTCTCATGTGGTCGCCTAAAAAGTAGCGTAAGTGGGACAGTGCCCATTAGACTTTACTTTAGGCTTTAAACATTAGACATTCAGCGCGGAAACAGGCCTTTCGGACTATCCTACACACCACGGACAACCTAGAATTTCCAGAAGCCAATTAACCTACAAACCTGTACATTTTTGGAGTGTGGAAGGAAACCGGAGCACCAAGAGACAACCCACGCGGTCACGGGGAGAATGTATGAGGTCCGCGCAGACTTCACCCGTAGTCAGGATCAAACCCGGGTCTCTGGGGCTGTCAGGCTGCAACTCTAACGCTGCGCCACCGTGCTGCACTAAAGTACACTAATCACAACTGTAATTAGACCGATACTAGGATTCCCTATAGTCCACGTGTGGGATAGCGAATGATATTCCCTTTCTCCCTGGATGAGGCCGCGGGGAATTACTCCTATTTATTCTGGGTGACTTAACAGCAAACTTCACTGCAGATGCTGGTTTTAAACCAAAGATAGACATAAAAAGCTGTGGATTAACTCAACGGGTCAGGCAGCATCTCTGGAGAAAAGCAATAGGTGATGCTTCGGGTCGAGACCCTTCTTCAGACTGAGAGTCAGGGGAGAGGGAAACGAGAGATGTGTTTGTTGAAATCCTTGTGCATTCATTTCCGCCTGTAGGCCTCAGCTCATTACAGTTTCTAGATAAACGCACATGAATGCTGTGTGGAAGAAGGGTCTCGACCTGAAACGTCACCTATTCCTTCTCTCCAGTGATGTTGCCTGGCCCGTTGGGTTACTCCAGCATTTTGTGTCTGTCCTCGATTTAAACCAGCATCTGCATTTCCTTCCTACACAATACTGTGTGGAACATCCCTCACACCTGTGGAACAAACACCCCAACGATATCAGGAGTACCCTTACCCTTAACAGCAAGTTCTTGGTTCTCCTTAATGGCACGACCCCATCTCAGGAATGACCCCATATTTATCGGATATTCTCTGGTAACCGCCTCGATAATAGCAGATTGGAGTTGTCTCTCCACTTCAGCCATTGTTGTTTGTGAGGGATAATCTAATCAGATGGACGTGGATAGGCATGGCTCAGTGACCAAACCGCAGGAACCCTTTGACCCCCAGTACCCACTGTAAGCCCCACACGAAAATTAAAAATTTAAGATTCAGTGGACTATTATTGTGTTATTGCAGATTATTGTGTTTCCCTATTCTTGTCTGACTGGATACTTCTTAGATTCCTCATAAGGATCTGGTTCCAATTATACTTTAGACTTTAGAGATAACCTTCGGCCCACCAAAGCCACGCCAACCAGTGATCCCCGCACACTAGCACTATCCTACACACTAGGGACAATTCACAATCTTTACAGGAGCCAATTAACCTACAAACTTATACGTCTTTGGAGTGTGGGAGGAAAGTGGAGCACCTGTAAAAAACCCACGCGGTCACGGGGAGAACGTACAAACTCCGTACAGACATCCCTTGGTCAGGATCGAACCCGGGTCTCTGGCGCAGTGAGGCAGCAACTTCGCCACTGCGCCACCGTGCCGCTCCAAATACTCTTCTCTGTAAATGTAAGTACTTGTCCCCCTGGTCAACTTACTCCCCCTGTTACATAGTTTTGTGTCTGGTGATATTTTACAATTTATTTTTATTGTGTTTGCGTAGTACACAGAATAACAGAGTCTAATAATTAACTACCCACGATTATGATTAATGATTACTCACAGAGGACAGTGTGCAAGGGATGTGGAGGGAGGTTCAATGAGTGGGTGGTTGCCATGGGCTACTTTATTGTCCGTGTGAATTAAACCAAGCTGGGAACAGCCTCATCCATTGCCACGCCACGTTGCTTCGAGAAGTTTTAGAAAATGCTGCAGTGAAGGAATTTATGGGGATATCTTCTTTGGTACTTTGTTAACTTCTGTTAGTTTCATTTCACAAGTCATAGGAGCAGAAGTAGGCCATTCGGCCCGTCGAGTCTATTCCACCATTCGATCTATCTTTCCCAATCAACCCCATTCTCCTGCCTTCTCCCCAAAACCCCCTGACACCATTACTAATCAAGAACCTGTCAATCTCCGCCTTAGAAATATCCATGGACTTGGCCTCCACAGTCGAGGATGTTGCCAGGACTCAAGGGGCTGAGCTGCAGGGAGTGGTTGAACAGGCTAGGACTTTATTCCTTGGTGAGCAGGAGGATGAGGGGTGAGGTTAGAGAAGTGTACAAAATCATGAGAGGAATAGGTCGGGTACATGAACAGGGTCTTTTGCCCAGAGTTGGGGAATCGAGAACATGAGAACGTGGGTTTAAGATGAGAGGAGAAAGATTTAAAAGAACCTTTTACATAAAGGGTGTAGATGTATGGAACGAGCTGCCAGAGAAAGTAGTCAAGGCATAACGTTTGGACAGTTGGACAGATACATAGATAGGATAGGTTTGGTGGGTTATGTAGGGGGCGCTGTCCTGTGCATGGCTGCCCAGCCAGCAGCTATCTGTCTTTTCATCTTTTTATTTTTTATTTTAGTTAGTTAAGTGTTTTGTTTGGAGGTCTAGATTTTTTTATGTGGGGGGGGGGGGGGGTGGGGGAGGGGGAAACTACCTTTCTGAGTCCCTACCTGGTCGGAGAGGCAGCTTTTCTCCGGGCTGCAGCTTCGACTCGTCCTCGCGGCCTACCAGCGGGCCTGGAGCGGCGTTTCCTGTCGGGGACCGCCCAGAACCTCGGCTTCGGCGGCGGCACAGCGCTGGAGCGCTATCGCGGAGCGGGCGATGCCTTGCCTGGGTCGCCGCGCTGGAGCTCCGGTGAGCTGAAGATCGCTGAGGAAAACATCGCGGAGCTGCGGGACTGTGGAGTGACCAGCTGCGGGCGGCGGTGCTGAACTTTACACCGGGAGCCTGGGATCTCTAGATGAGATCGCCAGTTGTGGAGCTCCAACCGGCGCAGCCTTGTTGGCTTTGGAAGCCACGGCCTCCAGTACGGAAGTGGCCATTCCAGGGTTTCCAAGCCGCTGAGAGGACTCTCCCGACGCCGGAGCAACATCACCCGGCGAGAACGGCCTGGAACATCGGGCCTCCGTAGAGGCAACTGTGGAGGCCTCAATAGACCCGACTATGGGTGAACTGGGGTTGGGGACTGGACTTTGTGCCTTCCCTCATAATGGGAACCATTGTGGGGGGATGTTCTTTATGTTTAAAACTCTTATTAATGTTATGTCTGTATTCCTTCTTTATGTGCTGCAAAATGGCAAGAAGCATTTCACTTCACTACACCTAGGTGTATGTGAATGTGACCAATAAAATACCTTTGATACCTTTTTTTGACCAAGCAGGTGGGACGAGTGTAGGTGGGGCATGTGACTGGCATGGGCAAGTTGGGCTGAGGGGCCCGTTTCCACACTGTAAGACTCTATGCCTCCCTCTTCCCTGTCCCATTAAACACACGAGTAGGGCACACACAATATAGAGTGTGAAACCTCTTCTACACTTTTCCATCACATGATTTAACGGGCAGTAAAGCACAGGTTAGTACAGTGGGAAGCTCCCTATGCACTGTCCTGTCAAATGCTTCCATGGCAGGGATGGCTCTGGTTAGAGGCAGAGTGCAACTTTATCTACGGCAGGAGGGATTTGTTGCAAAAGGTGCAAGGATCTTATAGAAACGTATAAAATTCTTAAGGGAATGGACAGGCTAGATGCAGGAAAAATGTTCCCAATGTTGGGGGAGTCCAGAACCAGGGGTCACAGTGTAAGAATAAGGGGTAGGCCATTTAGGACTGAGATGAGAAAAAACGTTTTCACCCAGAGAGTTATGAATCTGTGGAATTCTCTGTCGCAGCAGGCAGTGGAGGCCAATTCACTGGATGTATTCAAGGGAGAGTTAGATATAGCTCTTTGGGCTAACGGAATCAAGGGATATGGGGGAAAAAGCAGGAACGGGGTAATGATTTTGGATGATCCGCCATGATCATATTGAATGGTGGTGCTGGCACAAAGGGCTGAATGGCCTACTCCTGCACCTGCTTTCTATGTTTCTATGTACCTAAGACCAGTTCCGCTCCATTGCAAGTACCATTTTGATCCCCTTCAACAAAAGATCACCAATTTAGGATTAATAACATTAACGTCAATTTGGAACGTGCTTTCAACGAACAGCGAGAGGAATCCAAAACTATTTAGTTTGACACCTCGAACATGAAAGGATAGGGGAAGTGTTGTCCCTCAATCATTGCCCTGTTCCCACACAGAGATGAAAGATGTATCTGATTTTCACACGCCGAATCACTCAGTCCCCCCCCGTTCCTTTGCCTTCAGAAGACACGTTGACCTCTTTTGTTTTCATTGATTTTAGGTTGATTTTGTTTTCGTATCAAAAGCCACTGAAACATTACTGGGAAAAGAAAAATTCTATTGTTCTTCAGGGTTGTGCTGCTCTGCAAAGTGGAGCTGGTGTGTTTTTTGATCAGTGAGTTTGAGAAACCAGCTTGAATAAACCCCTGGGAATTGGTTAGCTGCTGTCTGTGTGTTACGTGGGAAGAAATTATTAAAACATGATGCCCTTCCATCTCTGTCATGTTGTACACTTAGCAAGCAAGCCTTACTGTGCTCGCTTCATTTTCATTTAATCACCTTGGTTTGCACTAATCAGTGCATAGTAGTTCATTCCAGATTGAGGTGGGTTATGGAAGAAACGTAGGCCCATTTTCAGGCCCTCTCTCTGCCTTATTGAGAGGGGTAGGCTGGGATGTAACATTGAGGTCAGGGTTATTGGATGTCCGAGCATGGGTCTATTATTGCTCTTCATTCATCTGTTCATCCAGACTCCTCAGTTAATCCTGCAAGCTTCTTGTTCCTAGCAGAAACAATAGACAATAGACAATAGGTGCAGGAGTAGGCCATTCGGCCCTTCGAGCCAGCACCGCCATTCAATGTGATCATGGCTGATCATCCCCAATCAGTAACCCGTTTCTGCCTTCTCCCCATATCCCCTGACTCCGGTATTTTTAAGAACCCTTAGCTCTCTCTTGAAAGCATCCAGAGAACTCGCCTCCACCGCCTTCTGAGGCAGAAAATTCCATAGACTCACCACTCTCTGTGAGAAAAAGTGTTTCCTCGTCTCCATTCGAAATGGCTTACTCCTTATTCTTAAACTGTGACCCCTGGTTCTGGACTCCCCCAACATCGGGAACATGTTTCCTGCCTCTAGCGTGTCCAAACCCTTAACAATCTTATATGTTTTACCTCTCATCCTTCTAAACTCCAGGCAGGGAGATGTCCATTGGTAATCAATCTGTCAAATGTGACTTACCCTTTGGTCCTGACCTGCTTTCAGGGGGTCAGGGGTGGCACAATGGCACAGTGGCGTGGGAGCGGCATGGTGTCACGATGGTAGAGTTGCTGCCTTACAGCCCCAGAGACCTGGGTTCGATCCTGACTACCGATGCTGTCTGTACGGAGTTTGCACATTTTCCCTGTGACCGCGTGGGTTTTCTCCGGGTGCTCCGGTTTCCTCCCACTCTCCAAAGACATGCGGGTTTGTAGGTTAATTGGCTTCTGTAAATCTTCCTTAGAGTGAAGGATAGAACTTGCGCTTGAGGTGAATTGTTGGTTGGCATGGACTTGGTGGGCGGAAGGGCATGTTTCCATGTTGTTTCTATAAACTAAAGTACAAGTGTGGGGAGTGTGTATGGAACAAGCTGCTAGAGGAGGTAATTTAGGAAGGTACTATCACAATGATTAAGAAACATTTAGGCAGGTACATGGATAGGTTAGGTTCGGGCCAAACACAGGCAGGTGGGAGTAGTGTAGATGGAACAAGTTGGTCGGTGAAGGCAAGTTGGGCCGGAGGGCCTGTTTTCCTTGCTGTATGACTCTAGCACTAAATCCAGCAAGTTAGTAGTGAGTGTGTTTTACATTAATTTGACTTGTGGGAAGGAGGATGGGTACTATCCCTTCCCCTGCCACCAGTGGAAAGATTTGGGGCTCTGACTAGGGTTGCCAACCTTCTCACTCCCAAATAAGGGACAAAAGGTCAAAATAAAGGCCAAATTCCCAACGACAATTCTTGACCGACTCAGTTGTGGCTGAGTGAATGATGAGTTGGCCTGGGTGCTGGACTGCACACAAAGCCCAGCCGTCGGGCCAGCTGAGGAGTTTTGGCCCGGGCGACATCGCTCGCAAAGTCCGGCACCCCACCCAACTCATGAACCGATGATCGGCCATGAGAAGGAGGGGTGGTGGTGTCGGCGGTAAGCGAAGGTCCAAAGGTCGGACAGCTGGCCGGGCTGCCGACCAACGGGGCGAAGCACTGCTGCTGCACTCCATGGGCTGCACTACGTCGGGACGGGTGAGGCGGGGCCGGACGCGGCGCTCCGACCCGACAGTCCCCTCGACCCGAATAGTAGCAGTAGCAAGGGCGGTCCCGTATGGGACGAACCAATTTAGTCCAATATACGGGATGCCCTGGATAAAACGGGACAGTTGGCAACCCTAGCTCTGACCCATCTTGTTGCATCGCTACATGCTGCCCAGGTGAAATCTACGAGACAGGAGCTGGTAGTGGCCAAGTTCAGGCATGTCATTAATAGCCAAGTGACTCAGTCATTATCATGGATCGGTTTTCCATGCCTCGTGTTCACCAGGTACAGTGGGCATTACTCATTCTCCAGCAGATCATGGTCCGCAGTGGACTCACAATGTAACTGCGAAGTTTGCTACAGAACACTTGGTTCCCAGTGAGGTGTTGGAGAGTAAGGCTTTTTCCAACGTTCAGACATACGGTTCAAAGTGGGAGCAGCTGTGATTCCAGTGTCAGGAATCACACCACCAGTAAAGGAATGATGTGCCACTGCAACAACCTCGAAACTCTACCAATTCAGGCATTGAATCGGAGCTGGGTAGGAAAGAACTGCAGATGCTGGTTTAAATCGAAGATAGACAATAACATCGCTGGAGAGAAGGAATGGGTGATGTTTTAGGTTGAGACCCCCCTTCAGACTGATGCCAGGGGAGTGGGCGGTACAGATAAAATCTAGTTCGGAGACTAAGACTGGTAGTAGAACTGGGAAAGGGGAGGAGATGGAGATCCAGCATGGATCACCTCAGTGGCAGTTCCACTGAGTCTTCCCCATCCCCCTCTAACTATGTGACCACTGCTCTTCCCCACCCACACTACAGCCCTCTCACCCCCCCACCCCCTGACCACCCACCACCCACCCCCCTCAACCGCCTCAACTTCTCCACTCCCCTGTCTCACTCCAATCTCTCCCCCCCCTGAACGTACTGCCATCTTCCAGCATCTGCAGTTCCTTCTTAAACACAAAGGGCTGTTTGAAGTTAGAGAAGTCAATGTTCATACTGCTGGGGTGTTAGCTACTCAAGTGAAATATGAAGTGCTGTTCCTCCAATTTGCGATGGGCCTCACTCTGACAATGGGGGAGGCCCAGGACAGAAAGGTCAGTGTGGGAATGGGTGGGGGAGTTAAAGTGCTGAGCAACCGGGAGATCAGGTAGGTTTAAGCGGACTGAGCGGAGATGTTCGCCGAAACGATCGCCGAGCCTGCACTTGGTCTTGCCGATATACAGGAGTCCACATCTGGAACAGTGGATACAGTAGATGAGGTCGGAGTAGGTGCAAGTGAACCTCTGCCTGAAATTGATTGGGTGTTGTTGGGCCCATTCCCGACTGGCACTGATGGATGTCTGCACTGTCAACATAGACTGTGGTGAAGATGTCCAGTCGATTAATTGAGACGTTATCTGTCAATTTTAGAGTGATTCTCTATCTGGTGTTCTTTACAAAGAAGGACTGATAATGAGTCTTTCTCATTAAGGAAGGATTCTGATGGAAAAAATAACATTTAGTTTAGTTTAGAGATACAGCGTGGAAACAGGCTCTTTGGCCAACCGAGTCTGCACCGGCCAGCACTCCCCGCACACTAACAATGCTCTACACACACTAGGAATATTTTTTACATTTATACCAAGGCAATTATCCTACAAACCTGCATGTCTTTGGAGTGTGGGAGGAAACCAAAGATCTCGGAGAAAACTCATGCAGGTCACAGGGAGAACATAAAAACTCCACTAAGACAGCACCCGTAGTCAGGACAGAACCTGGGTCTCCGATGTTGCAAGGCAGTAGCTCTCCCGCTGCGCCACCGTGCCACCCTCAAATTTTTCGAGTGTTTATCAAATGTTTTCTCAAAGTAAATACTTTGAGAATTTCTCTTTGGGGAGAAACTGGAATGGATTGCACTTACTGCACACCAATTGTTAAAATACTACTGATTGTTGTTGTTGTTACACTCTGAAACTGTAAATATCACCAGCAACGTTTCCTGGAAAAGCCATACCTAAGCATTGGCCATGAAAGCACACCAACGCCTCTGCTTCCTTAGAAGGCTTCGGAAGTTCAGCATGTCCCCAACAACTCCATCCAAACCCGCAAGAAATTGCAGAGAATTGTAGACGCAGCCCAGACCATCGCACAAACCAACCTCCCTTCCATTGACTCGACCTAAACTTCACACTGCCTTGGCAAGGTCACTAGCATAAGCAAGGGCAAGCCCCTCTCCTCCTCCTCTCCCTCATCGGGCAAGAGGTACAGCAGTGGGAAAACGCACACCTCCTTCCTTCTGAAGTAGGATTCCGTCCTGAAACGTCATTTGTTCTTTTTTCTCCAGAGATGCTGACTAACCCGTTGAGTTACTCCAGCATTTTGTGCCTACAGTATCTCTGGTATAAACCAGCATCTGCAGTTCCTTCCTACACCTACTGATGAGGTCATCCATGGCCCTTTTGAATGGAAGATCGACAGACAAAGCTGGAGTAACTCAGCGGGTGAGACAGCATCTCTGGAGAAAACGAATAGATTATGTTTCGGGTCGAGACCCTCCTTCGGACGCCTGAAGGGTCTCGACCCAAAACGTCACCTCTTCCATTTCTCCAGAGATGCTGTCTGACCCGCTGAGTCACTCCAGCTTTGTCTGTCTATCTTTGGTTTAAACCTGCATCTGCGGTTCCTTCCCGCACATTCCCTGATGAATGAATCTCGGAACGTTCTCCCTCTGACCTGCTGCATCCCTCTTGCCCCTGTGAATTACGTGTGTCTGCCATGGGGAGTGGATCTTGTTGATATTCTTCTCCGATAGTTGAACAGTTGGAAGCCAAGTTCAATTGGATGTGGTCTTGTTGGCAACAACATCAATGCCGCAGTGGGATGACTCGAGGTGTTAATCATCTGAACGCACAAATGACTTTTTGGCCAATTTCACATATTTTTTTACAGGGGATCTGACAGAGTGTTAGAACAGCTCCAGTGTGCCAACAAAGACATTTCTCAGCCGGTGAATTATTCTGAATTATCCAGTCATTTTATACTCACCTTTACTGATGTTATTATTTGGTTAATTGGATGATTTGATTATGTTTCTGGATCAACAGTCCTTAATTACCACTTAAACAATTTAGCCACAATGTTATCGAATAATTCCTTTGCTCAAAATTAAAATCTAACTAGTCCTCATGGAAATTGGGTAGGATTTTTCCGGGTACTGGAAAACTCTGATAATCTGAAACCCTTGGGATTTTGGTGATGCCAGATTAATGGATTTTACAGATTATTAGATTTTATTCTTATTAATACGCAAACATATTTAGTTTATTTTAGTTTGGTTAAGAGATAAATGCAGAAACGGGCCATTCGGCCCACCAAGTCCACGCCGACAAGCGACTCCCACACACTAACGTACATATACTATGGACAATTTACAGTCAATTTACAATAAGCCAATTAATTTACAAACCTGTACATCTTTAGAGTGTGGGAGTAATGCACAGATCCCGGAGAAAATCCACATGGGTTAAGGACAGAACATACAGATTCCGTACAGACAAGCACCCATAGTCAGGATAGATCCTGGGTATCTGGCGTTGTAAGGCAGCAACTCTGCCGTTGCAACCCCGTGCCACTCTAAGTGAAATTTAGTGTAGATTTCACTTTTTTTACATGCTAAACAAGGGTGCAATAATGTTTCTGGTGAACGTACAACCATCTTTCTCTTGATGGAGTGGAGACACTTACTGTTCAGGAAATGTTCCTGGCTATTAATGGGAGTCTCTCTGGACTCATGGCACCATTCCCATGCTTGCCCTCCCTCATGGAACGCCAGGCAAAGCCCAGCATCCAAGGCCTCACTTGATCTTCGGTGGAATTGAAATAAGTATACCACTCTCCCCACAGTGATCGCTCTGATCCAACCAACTGGGAAACGTGGCAATGATTTGCCCCGGCTGCTTGGAGACTTCTCATTCCAAGAATGACGAGACTCAACGTGGCCTTGATGCCCACCAAGAGAGCAGTCCAGTCGCAAGAGCTCGGCTGAAGGACTTGGCATAGATATCTCTCTGGCAAAAGTCTTGGGACACCCGAGTGTGTGACTGCACAGTTCACCAGGGAGGTCCAGGGAATCAGCATCAATTTTACAGAGGCCAATTCTCCGACAAACCATAGGAACATTTGAAACATAGAATCATAGAAAATAGGTGCAGGCGTAGGCCGTTCGGCCCCTTGAGACAGCACCACCATTCAATATGATTATAACCATATAACCATATAACAATTACAGCACGGAAACAGGCCATCTCGACCCCTCTAGTCCGTGCCGAACACATAATCTCCCCTAGTCCCATATACCTGCGCTCAGACCATAACCCTCCATTCCTTTCCCATCCATATAACTATCCAATTTATTTTTAAATGATAAAAACGAACCTGCCTCCACCACATTCACTGGAAGCTCATTCCACACAGCTACCACTCTCTGAGTAAAGAAGTTCCCCCTCATGTTACCCCTAAACTTCAGTCCCTTAATTCTCAAGTCATGTCCCCTTGTTTGAATCTTCCCTACTCTCAGTGGGAAAAGCTTTTCCACGTCAACTCTGTCTATCCCTCTCATCATTTTAAAAACCTCTATCAAGTCCCCCCTTAACCTTCTGCGCTCCAAAGAATAAAGCCCTAACTTGTTCAACCTTTCTCTGTAACTTAGTTGCTGAAACCCAGGCAACATTCTAGTAAATCTCCTCTGTACTCTCTCTATTTTGTTGACATCCTTCCTATAATTAGGCGACCAAAATTGTACACCATACTCCAGAATTGGCCTCACCAATGCCTTGTACAATTTTAACATTACATCCCAACTTCTATACTCATTATGGTTGATCATCCAAAATCAGTACCCCGTTCCTGCTTTCTCCCCATATCCCTTGATTCCGTAAGCCCTAATGGCTAAATCTAACTCTCTCCTAAAAACATTCAGTGAATTGGCCTCGACTGCCTTCTGTGGCAGAGAATTCCACAGATTCTCAATTCTCTGAGTGAAAACATTTTTCCTCATCTCAGTCCTAAATGGCCTACCCCTTATTCTTAAACTGTACCCTGGTTCTGGACTCCGCCCAACATCGGGAACATTTTTCCTGCTTCTAGCCTGTTTAATCTCTTAAGAATTTTATACGTTCCTATAAGATCCCCTCTCATCCATCTAAATTCCAGTGAATATAAGCCCAGTCAATTCATTCTTCAGGGTCAAGGAAAGAGCATTCACGTCGCGGCCCTGTTTTCACTAATCTTTCCACCACCAGGCACAAGAAGCACAAGAAGCGCAAGACAGACACCATTGTATACAGATGCCGAGAAGTGTGTTCAGCTCTGGCTGAACAACTTATAATCTGGGTGTGGACTCAATAAGAAGAATAATTCATTCTTTCATCCTATGTCAGTCCCGCTATTCCGGGAATTAACCTGGTTAACCTGGTAAACCTACGCTGCACTCCCTCAATAGCAAGAATGTTCTTCCTCAAATTAGGCAATAGACAATAGACAATAGGCAATAGGTGCAGGAGTAGGCCATTTGGCCCTTCGAGCCAGCACCGCCATTCAATGTGATCATGGCTGATCATCCCCAATCCTGCCTTCTCCCCATATCCCCTGACTCCGCTATCTTTAAGAGCCCTATCTAGCTCTCTCTTGAAAGTATCCAGAGAACCGGCCTCCACCGCCCTATGTGTGAAAAAGTGTTTCCTTGTCTCCGTTCTAAATGGCTTACCCCTTATTCTTAAACAGTGGCCCCTGGTTCTGGACTCTCCCAACATTGGAAACATGTTTCCTGCCTCTAGCATGTCCAAACCCTTAATAATCTTATATGTTTCAACAAGATCCCCTCTCGTGCTTCTAAACTCTAGAGTATACAAGCCCAGCCGCTCCATTCTCTCAGCATATGACAGTCCCTCCATCCCGGGAATTAACTTTGTAAACCTACGCTGAACTCCCTCAATAGCAAGAATGTCCCTCCTCAAATTAGGGGACCAAAACTGCACACAATTCTCCAGGTGTGGGTCTCACTAAGGCCCTATATAACTGGAGAAGGACCTCTTTGCTCCTATACTCAACTCCTCTTGTTATGGCCAACATGCCATTTGCTTTCTTCACTGCCTGCTGTACCTGCATGCTTACTTTCATTGACTGATGAACAAGGACCCCCTAGATCCCATTGTACTTCCCCTTTTTCCAACTTGACACCATTTAGATAAGAATCTGCCTTCCTGTTTTTGCTACCATAGTGGATAACCTCACATTTATCCACATTAAACTGCATCTGCCATGCATCTGCCCACTCACCCAACCTGTCCAAGTCACCCTGCATTAGGAGACCAAAACTACACACAATACTCCAGACGTGGTCTCACCAGGGCCCTGTACAACTGTAGTAGGACCTCCTACCTCCTATACTCAAATCGTCCTATACCTAAAGCCCCACGTCTTTTGGTTCTGGGAGGACCTACCTAATTGGAGACCCTCAGGCTATCTTTAATCGGACTTTACTGGACATTATTCCCATTATCCTGTATCTTTACACTATGGATGCTCGATTGTAACCATGTATAGTCTCTCTGCTGACTGGATAGCACGCAACAAAAACGCCTTTCACTGCACCTCAGTATATGTGACAATTGACTAAACTAAACTAAATAACCTAGACAAAACAAACAAGCTGTCCACGGTTCATATATAAAGATTGAAAAGAGTGGAATGATTATAATGGATGATAGATGGTAGATGCTCTTCTGGGACCAGCATGCAAAGAGCTTTGGAGTCATACAGCGTGGAAACAGGCCCTTCGGCCCACCTTGCCCACACTGGCCAACATGTCCCAGCTACAACAGTCCCACCTGCCTGCGTTTGGCCCATATCACTCCAAACCTGTCCCATCCATGTACCTGTCTAACTGTTTCTTAAATGTTGGGATAGTCACTGCCTCAACTACCTCCTCTGGCAGCTTGTTCCATACACCCACCACCCTTCGTGTGGAAAAAGTTACCCCTCAGATTCCTATTAAATCTTTCCCCCTTCACCTTAAATCCTCTCCCTATAGCTCACACCCTCGACTCCTGGCAACATCGTCGTAAATCTTCTCTGTACCCTTCCCAGCACCACACTCCAGCTCCATATGTATCACTTTCGATGTTAATTCATGTGATTTTAATTTAATTTCTGCATCCTGCCTATTTGTTATAAAATAGGACAAGCACCCGAGATCAGGATTGAACCACGTTTCGAACCTCTAGGATTGAACCTCTGGAGCTGTGCGGCAGCAGCTCCACCCGTTGCATCACTGCGCCACCCCCCCGTTCTTTGAACCTTTGAGGTATCTCTGGGCGACAGTCGGCATTGCGGGAGAGGAGAGATCTCCTGATCTCTGTGAGCGGAATGCAACAGCGGAAACCTGTTCCCCATCAAGATTCCAGACCGCCGTTGTGTGTTACAAATATTTTTCACTCTTTGAACTTATCGCAAAATTCATCTAATTGCCTTGATTAAAGCCCAAGGGCGTTTTGAAGTTGCCTCGTGTACAGAAAGTCCCGGTAATTGGTTGCAAGAAAGGAAGAAGAAAAGAAAGAAAAAAAAATTCAAAAAGAACAAATGTGCAGCTGGACAGATCATTGGTAGCGGTAGAAATGAAGTGTTATGATAAATAAAAGAATAGGAAAACTACAGTTCCAGCACGTCTGACTTGAATTATTTTTTCAGCAAAAGAACATGGAGTCTTTGGATCAAATAAACCTGTCCATTCACCAGCGCACCTAAGTATTTTTTTTCTTCTGCTTAATCAATATAGATGCTCATGACCCACAGAACTCAAAAGATATTTGCCTTTAATAAGATATCCACATTCCTCGGCAGAGCCTGTTCCTATATCTTTGCAAAATGAATTATTGAAGCCGAAACAGCTTGTACAGGAGCTCGCAGGAGAGAACAGCTTTCTGCAATTGTTGCAAATCCTTTAACCGTATCAGATATTGCAGAGGTTTTCTTTTCGCAATGTTAATCAGAAACGACGGTGAAATTTCGTCCCCCACATTCTGCGTTGCATTCACCATCAGAGACCCCTTTGAATGAGGAAGACCAGACATCAACGGCCCCTTTTTAAATAAGGAAGATAGACACAACATGCAGGAGTAACTCAGCGGGATAGGCAGCATCTCCGGAAAAAAAAGGAAGGGGTAACGTTTCAGCTCGAGACCCTTCTTTAGACTCGATCCGAAACATCACCCATTGCTTCTCTCCAGAGGTGCTGCCTGTCCCGCTGAGCGACTCCAGCATTTTCGGTGTAAACCAACATCTGCAGTTCCTCACTTCCCTATTTTAAATAATCCTATTATCAGGGACCCTCTTTAAAGGAGAAATCTCGAAATCTGGAACCCCTTTTTAAGATGAACTCTCATCTTAAGGTGTTTAAGAAGGAACTGCAGATGCGGGAAAATCGAAGGTACACAAAAAAGCTGGAGAAACTCAGCGGGTGCAGCAGCATCTATGGAGCGAAGGAAATAGGCAATGTTTTGGGCCAAAACCCTTCTTCAGACTGATGGGGGGTGGGGTGGCGGGGAGAAGAAAGGAAAAAGGAGGAGGAGCCCGAGGGCTGGGGGATGGGAGGAGACAACCCGAGGGCTGAGGAAGAGGAGGAGACAGCAGGACTAACAAAATTGGGAGAATTCAATATTCATGCCCGCAGGATGCAGACTCCCCAAGCGGAATATGAGGTGCTGTTCCTCCAATTTCCGGTGTTGCTCACTCTGGCCATGGAGGAGACCCAGGACAGAGGGGTCGGATACGGAGTGGGAGGGGGAGTTGAAGTGTTGAGCCACCGGGAGGTCAGGTTGGTTATTGCGGACCGAGCGGAGGTGTTCTCATCTTAAGGTATTCATTTTAAATAGGAGGACATAAGAATATAAGAAAATAGAAGTCGGAATAAACCTTACGAGCCTGTCCCGCCTTTCAATATGATCTTGGCTCATCACCACCAGCCTCATCTCCTCTTCCGTGCCAGATCACTGCAGCCCTCAGTTAGTCGGTCTTTCAAAAATGTATCCTCCTACTCTTTAAATAGTCTGAACATCAGGGATTACTTTTAAAGAAGGGGTCTTAACATCCATCCGTTAATTGTTAATCGTGGCAAATTGTGGACGTAGCCCAGACCATCACACAAACCAACCTTCCCTTCCATTGACTCCACTTATACCTCACCCTGCCTTGGCAAGGCCAGTAGCATAATCAAGGACGAGTCTCACCCCGGTCACTCCCTCTTCTCGGCCATTCAGCCCATCAAGTCTACTCCGCCATTCAATCATGGCTGATCTATCTCTCCTTCCTAACCCCATTCTCCTGCCTTCTCCCCATAGCCTCTGACACCCGTACTAATCAAGAATCTATCAATCCCTGCCTTAAAAAAATCCAAGAATTCCACTGATTCACCACCTTCTGACTAAAGAAATTTCTCCTCATCTCCATAAAAGAATGTCGTCCAAGAAACCTCCAATGGTTTCTTTAGCGTCACGTGTACCAGGGACAGTGAAATACATTTTTTTTTGCATTCAGCTCAGCAAGACTCTGCTGGTACAAAAGCACAACACCCTGGTCAGTACAGAGTGTACAGCCCAGCCCACTGACGCCTTAGGCAAGAGGCCCCACTTGGCGCCATTTTACCAAGCTACAGCTGGCCACAGAGGCCCGTTGCAGCCATCTCCTCCTCCATCCTGATCGTCCCGCGAACCAGCGTCCCTCTCCACGCCTGGCCCTCTTCATGCTTCGTTCCCCATGGGGGAGGGGGATGGCCTCCACTGTGGCCCGCTGAGTGTTAGCAGGGATGAGGACGAGATGTTTCTTTGGAACAGAGTCATTCTTTGCCTTACAGCAGCACAACACGAGTTGAGGGGGAAAGCGAGTGAGAGAGTAATGACACGGCCAACGCACAATGCAGAGGCTCAGCACGCTCTGGATTCTAATTAATTACTAATTAACAATTCTGTTGTTGTGAAAGGCTTGCAAAATGATCAGATAAGGCACTGAAGGAAAATGCAAGAGCAATTAAAACCCATCCACCTGCAGTACAGTGTGGCTATTTAGAACAAAATACGAGGAAGTTCACAACTCAAACCCTTGATTAATTGCTGGTGGAAGCCCCCAGAGAGCTTCATCCACCTGTGTGTCACTCCGATCTCTGCCCTGCCTCATGTAGCAGAAATGTTCGCTAATCCCACCTTGATCCCGTCAGCCTTGTAAATGTTTCCAGAAATCTACACATTATCATAACCGCAATAGTACAAGAAATCCACAAATCACTCCCGACTAACGAGGCCCATTATGGATATTGCTGCATCTCCCATTTGTGGCTCTTGCTATCTCCAGAGATGCCTCGGAGAGCTTCATCAATAGCCCCGCGATAATAAGTTGAGAAAATGATGGAATACCAAGCAGTCGGGGCAATATTTTCAGCTGCACAGTAATTCCACAACTAGAAATTTGCTCGTTTATTTTGCTTTTAACCCTGTCACACTAAAATTAAGTGAAGCCTAATACACTGTCAAATTTAATTTATTCTCTATCTCTCAATGAGTGTGGCATGTTCAGCATGAGTTATAGATAAAATAGAACGCTTTTCCTGAGCATGCTTGGCTATAGCAGATTGTACATTCCGAAGTGTATCCAGCAAGTGAATCCTACAAATGAGTGCTCCGGTTCCCATTCCTGAACTGTGTTAAACCCTAACAACAGTGGCCTGTTTCCTTTATCATTGTTCCTTTCTTGCATATCTTTCATTCATTCGTTCTATATCTCTCCACATCACCGTCTGCATCCCTCGTTTCCCTTTCCTCCCCCAGACGCTCAGTCTGAAGAAGGGTCTCGACCCGAAACGTCACCCATTCCTTCTCTCCAGAGATGCTGCCTGTGCTGCTGAGTTAGTTACTCCAGCACATTCGGTTTTAACCAGCATCTGCACTTCCTTCCAGCACAGCGCACCGTGTTGAGTTGGTGCGATCAACCCTGGTATCTCTGGGCTTCCGTGCACTGTGGAAACGCTGGGGTGAGAGCACTCGTATTGATGTGACTGGTCTTGGGGTGACATCCCTCCTAATGTGCACCTCCACTTCACGTGTGAAACGGCACGTTTCTGATGGGAGGAAACTCGTTGCAGCCCCCAGACCCACGCTTACCTGGAAAGCTTAGTATTGTTCATAGATACAACGTGAGGTCAGGCCCTTCGGCCCACCGAGCCCGCACCATGGTTGTTTCTTGTGACTTCTGTACACCTGGATCCATTTGAACATCCAAGGGACCTAGAATCACCTAGTCAGAAGCTCACAAAGTGGAGCGATGCCTATACTCTGTAACCCTCTCATACAGTGGGATGGGAGCTATACTTTTTGTTTTGGAGATACAATGGGCAAACAGGCCCTGTCGGCCCACCGAGTCCGCACCCACCAACGATCCCCGTACTCTAACACTATCCTACGCACCAGGGACAATTTACAATCTTTACCGAAGCCAATTAACCTACAAACCGGCACGTTTTCGGAGTGTGGGAGGAGACCAGAGCACCAGGAGAAAACCCACGCTATCAATGAGGAGAGAGTACACACTCCGTACAGACAGCACCCGAGGTCAGGATCGAACCCGGGTCTCTGGCGCTGTAAGGCAGCAACTCTACCGCTGTAACTCTACCTCTGTGCCACTGTGATGCTCCAGAACAATGAAAACAAAATCTGAAAGACCAGAAGAAGAAAGAGAAACACTGCGGGAGACATGAGATGAGAGAGACTGCAAGGGTTAGATTTCCGAGCCGACTGAATTTGTCATTTGCCCCTGGGGATGGTGGTGGTGGGGGGGGGGGGGGAGGGGCTTATCGTAGCCCTTGGGGGAGATGAGACGCTGCTCCTCAAGCTTGATCTGAACTGTGTTGCAACCATGCAGGAGGCTGAGAGATCAGAGTGAGAATGGGATGGAGAAGTAAAGGGAGCTACCAGTACGAGGAAAGAAGAGCCAGGGTTGAAGGAGCAACAAAGACCACGAGAGTGAGAGAGATGAGAGTGCAGCCGCAAGCTCAGCGTTTCCAGACCAGGTTGACGTGCCTTTCGGAAGGAGATGAGGAGGGATTTCTTTAGAGGGTAATGAATCTGTGGAATTCTTTGTCCACAGAAGGCTGTGGAGGCAAAGTCAATGGATATAGTTAAGGCAGAGATATATAGATTCTTGATCATTAGTATGATTAGTACGGGTGTCAGAGGTTGTGGGGAGAAGACAGGAGAATGGGGTTAGGAGGGAGAGATAGATCAGCCATGATTGAATGGCAGAGTATACTTGATGGGCCAAATGGCCTAAATCTACTACTATTCCTTTTGACCTTATGAGTGCTGTCACCTTCCTGGTCTCATGATATTTCTGGGGATTGGTTCCAGGTACACACACTGTGCTGGCACAGCATCCATCTTTTAGTTGTTCAGGCACCATGGGTTTTTTTAACCATTATATCTTTGCCCTCCCCTCAATTTGCCCCTAATGTGTACTGAGTGGATGAAAAAGTGGGATAGCATAGAACCATTGTGAACGGCTGGTCAATGGTCAGTAAGGACTCAGTGGGCCGAAGGGCCTGTTTACACGCTGTATCTCTAAACCAAACCCACAGGGTATTCATAGAAGGTATGTGTTTAAAATCAGGCAGCTTTCTTCTCATTCAATGGCACCCAGTTCAGCAGAAGTCACTGAATGTTGGATGAAGCCCAGATGTGGCCAGCTATAGTTTGGTTTAGTTTAGTTTAGTTTAGTACACAGCACGGAAACAGGCCCACCGAGTCTGTGCCCACCATCGATACCCGTGCACTAACACTATCCTACGCATACGAGGGACAATTCACAATTTGTACCGAAGCCAATTAACCTACAAACCTGTAGGTCTTTGGAGTGTGGGAGGAAACCGGAGCACCTGGAGAAAACCCACCCAGAACATACAAGCTCCGTACGGACAGCACCCGTAGTCAGGACTGAACACGGGTCTCTGGCGCTGTAAAGCAGCAACTCTACCGCTGCGCCACTGTGCTGCCCTCCACTTGCCTTACAAGCTGTATATTTTCATTGAGATGGAAGGGCAGTGTGCAGTTCGAGGTACTTACTAACATTATTTTCAGCTTGCTCTTTACAACCCGTAAGAATATCAGAGCCTCACTGGAGTGAGGTTTCATTTGTGCTCATGTGGCATAACGTGCCTGGAACTGCCCTGTGCCTTTGAGCGAAGCTTCCATTATCTGTGGCAGTGAAGGATGTCACCTAATCTGAAGGTCACACTGAAGCTGATTCATAGAACATAGACCACAGAACAGTACAGCACAAGAACAGGCCCTTCGGCTCACAGAGTCTGTGCTGACCATGATGCCTAGATCATGTCTGGTGCGACAGTGTCCCCTTCCTCAGATGCCTCTCTCATCCCCATGAGAAGGAGAGGGAACCTATTTGTTAATATTGATCATTAACCGCAGGGACTAGAACTCCGATCCCTCTGATCCCACACCCTGCCAACCTGATAATGACCCGATATTCCCATTGGGCGCTTTCTGTCTCGGTGTATTATAACCAGCTCCGCCACAAATGGCAGAGGATAGTGGATTCAGCCCAGACTATCACGCACAAACCAACCTCCCTTCCATTGACTCCATTTACACCACATGCTGCCTCTGCGAGGCCAGCAGCACAATCAAGGATGAGTCTCACCCCGTCACTCCTTCTTCTCCCCTCCCCCATCAGGCAAGATGCACAGAAGTGTGTGGAAATGCAACACCTCCAGATTCATGGACAGTTTCTTCCCCATCCTACCAACAACTAGACAATGGTCCTGACCCACCATCTTCCTCATCTTTACCTTGCACTAAACGTTATTCCCTTTATCCTGTATCTGTACACTGTGGACGGCTTGATTGTAATCATGTATAATCTTTCAGTTGACTGGGCAGCACACAACACAAAAGCTTTTCACTGTACATCAGTACACGTGACATTAAACTAAACTAAACTAAAGCGCTAAATGATCTAACCTTCTGTGTGGGAACTCAGTGAAAGACCTGGAAATGTAAGAGCGCCACTTCCTTTTTGGTTTCCCCCGCCCCTTATCTTTGAAACCAGTCACATCTGCAAAGAGCTCCAGTAAATTAGTTCAACGTGATTTCCTTTCATAAATCAATGCTGATTCTGCTCGATGTGTAATTCTTTTCAATATGTTCCGTTATTACATCCTTCATTATAGGTTCCAAATTTACCTTATTAGTTCACTGAATAAATAGGTCAATAGTTTCCTGTATTATCGCTCCCTTTAAATCATGGGGTCACATTTGCTACCTTCCAATCCACGGAAACAATTCCAAATTCTGTAGTTCACTCTCTCTACACCCGACTCTTTCAAAACTGTGGAATGCAATTCATCGGATCCTTGGAATCTATCAGCCATAAGAGAGGCTGGGTGGCGCAGTGGCAGAGTTGCTGCCTCAGAGCGCCAGAGATCGGGTTCGATCCTGACTATGGGTGCTGTCTGTAAAGACTTTGTACGTTCTCCCCGTGACCTGCGTGGGTTTTCTCCGAGATCTTCGGTTTCCTTCCACACTCCAAAGACGCACAGGTTTGACGCGTATTTGGCTTGGTGTAAATGTAAAATAGCCCCTAGTGTGTGTAGGGTAGTGTTAATGTGTGGGGATTGTTGGTCGGTGCGGACTCGGTGGGCCGAAGGGCTTGTTTCCATGCTGTATCTCTAAATTAATCACAAAACTAAAAAGAATATGACAGGCAAGGTAGTCCACGTGAATCTATGAGCTATGAGGTTTCCTCTCAAACTCTGTGCTAACTCACTCAGCCTAGATCTCCCTGTATAAATGCAGCATTAATCCATTCAGAAAAGCAGGTGAAATCCATTTGGTCGGCAGACACAAGTTCTGCTCACACGGCACAGTCGGGCAAGAAGGCCAGAGGGTTAATAGCGTGGGTCTGTTACAACAACCTGAGCAGGACAACTCAACAGTGGCTTAAAGGTAGACACAAAATGCTGGAGTAACTCATGGAGCGACGTAACGGCTCGCGACCCTTCTTCAGACTGAGAGTCATGGGAAAGGGAAACAAGAGATACAGACGCGACTTAGGACAAATGAATGGAAGATAAAGCAACGATATTCAAGGGCAGTTGGAGCCCACAATGGTCCATTGTTGGCTGTGTGATAGGTGATAATGATTCATGACCACATTTTAACATGGAATAACTCATCATCACTTATCCCACAGCCAACAATGGTCCATTGTGGGCTCCACCTTTTCTTGATTATCATTTATTTCATGCATATTTATAGCTGTCTTACAGAGGCCCTTTATGAATCAACAATATTTTTCTTTAAACTCATGGGAAATTCAGGTGAGAGTTGTTGAGAGGATTAACGCATAAACTTGTAGCTGCTGAGCTAGTTTCAGCAAGCAAGGGGCAGGCAGGTAGACTGGCAGAAACATTAATATTATGCCTTTCACTTCACATTTTAATTTTGGTTTCAATTATTTAATTTGATTTGAATTTAGTTTTGCTTTAATTTTGTGATTAATAAGCTGCAAAGCCCAAATGAAATGCTTTGAAAGCCCAAATCATTTTAATAGATTTACCATTTCATTTATCATGCTATCTAAAAATATGGGGCGTAAGTCTAAATGTTTAAATCAATTTTCAGCCACGAATGAAAAAAAGGTTGGGAGACACTTTAGAAGGAGTTGGTTCAAATGTATGCTGGTTTAGTTTAGCGATACAGCGCGGAAACAGGCCCTTCAGCCCACCGGGTCCTCGCCTACCAGCGATCCCTGCACATTAACACTAGCCTACACCCATTAGGGACAATTTTTTTAACACATTTACCAAGCCAATTAACCCACAAACATGTACGTCTTTGGAGTGTGGGAGGAAACCCGAGCACCCGGAGAAAACCCACGCAGATCACGGGGAGAACATACAAACTCCGTACAGACAGCACCCGTAGTCAGGATCGAACCCTGATCTCCGACGCTGTAAGGCAGCAACTCTACCCCTGCACCACCGTGACTAGCGTGGTTTTGCAATTTGGTTAGGATGGAGATGTTGGGCCGAAGGGCCTGTTTCCATGCTGTACGGCTCTATGACTTCGTGGGGAAGCGTGCAAATGTGACACTAGTTGTATGATATCAGTTCAACCTGTTCCTCGCTGAGGGAATTGAAGAGCAACAAGTGACTCCACTCCTCCACACTGGGTGATGGTGAATTTCTGAGTTGGGCTGAAATAATGTTGGCATGAAGGGCAGTGAATGAACTAGGAATGTGTCTCGGTGAGTTGAGGAAAATTAGCCTTGACTCGATCATTGACTTGACTCGTGCAGTGCAGAATGTCGAGCTGGACACGGCCATTGGGCGGCACGGTGGAGCAGCGGTAGAGTTGCTGCCTTACAGCGCCAGAGACCCGGGTTCGATCCTGACTACGGGTGCTTGTCTGTACGGAGTTTGCACGTTTTCCCTGTGACCGCGTGGGTTTTCTCCGGGTGCTCTGTTTCCTCTACACATCCCGGTCATTTCTTCTTCTGCCTGCTCCCGTCCAGTCGAAGATACAGAAACATAAAGGTGATCACCACCCGACTCAAGAGCAACTTATTCAAATTTGTTACCAGGCTTCAGAATGGTTCTTCTGCAAGCTAAGATACATAGAAACATAGAAACATAGAAAATAGGTGCAGGAGCCTGCACCTTCGAGCCTGCACCGCCATTCAATATGATCATGGCTGATCATCCAACTCAGTATCCCATCCCTGCCTTCTCTCCATACCCTCTGATCCCTTTAGCCACAAGGGCCACATCTAACTCCCTCTTAAATATAGCCAATGAACTGGCCTCAACTACCTTCTGTGGCAGAGAATTCCACAGATTCACCACTCTCTGTGTAAAAAATGATTTTCTCATCTCGGTCCTAAAGACTTCCCTCTTATCCTTAAACTGTGACCCCTAGTTCTGGACTTCCCCAACATCGGGAATAATCTTCCTGCATCTAGCCTGTCCAACCCCTTAAGAATTTTGTAAGTTTCTATAAGATCCCCCTTAATCTTCTAAATTCTAGCGTGTACAAGCCGAGTCTATCCAGTCTTTCTTCATATGAAAGTCCTGCCATCCCAGGAATCAGTCTGGTGAACCTTCTCTGTACTCCCTCTATGGCAAGAATGTCTTTCCTCAGATTAGGAGACCAAAACTCTACGCAATACTCCAGGTGTGGTCTCACCAAGACCCTGTACAACTGCAGTAGAACCTCCCTGCTCTTATACTCAAATCCTTTTGCTATGAATGCTAAGATACCATTTGCTTTCTTCACTGCCTGTTGCACCTGCATTCCTACTTTCAATGACTGGTGTACCATGACACCCAGGTCTCGCTGCATACAGGAGGGCCATTGGCCTCCACAGCCTCCTGTGGCAATGAACTCCACAGATTCACCACCCTCTGACTAAAGAAATTCCTCCTCATCTCCTTCCTAAAGGAACGTCCTTTAATTCTGAGGCTCTGACCTCTAGTCCCAGACTGCTACTTCATTGTGGACATCAGACTTTATCTATGGAACTGATGCTCTACAATGCTGTGAACTGTATTCTGTATCTTCCCCCTTGCTCTATTTATTAGAGCTGAGGTTGACTTGATTGTATTGATGTATGGTATATCTGATCTAAATGGATAGCCTGCCAAACAAAGCTTTTCCCTGTACCTCGGTACATGTGACAATAATAAATCTAAACCTACTGTAATTAGTCGTCTGTAATGCCCTCGATGGCCATTCCATGACTCTGGATGGTCTGGGGAATGTGTGATCTGTACTCCTTTTCTGCCCTGCTGCCTGTCTCACTTCTCTGCCCTGACACTTGTCTAATCTGGTGGGGTTTAGCTCCCTGGGCCCAAGGGGTTGCTGGTTTGCATCTAACACAGGCTCATCCCTCTGAGAACTGCCTGAGAGGTGATGCCTGTGTCCAGTTCGGCGTCCTGCACTGCACAGCATAATCCCGCCAGTCAATTGCTCTCTATATGTACGCTCAGTGTACAAAATATTTCACACTTGGCTGAGCTGTTTGCCGTTGCACCAGCTATTTCTGATCACCAGGTATCTCCGTTTGAGGCGTACCTTCTTGCCTTGATACACTGAGGAGCTTTGAAGCTCTGGCCTCTAGCTACGAGCTGGAGCAGAATGCCTGTGAGGGAGGATTTTTGAAAGGAGAGGGGAAACCACATGCAGAAACACAGAGCGCGTGCTGTGACAGATTCACTGGGAGATTGAGAGTGAAAGTGACTGAAGGTGAGTCTCATTGTCGACGAGGGGAAATTCGAAAACTGAATTCTTTTCCTTTACACCCTGAATCATTTCAGCATTTTCACCGACTGGAAATAATCATTCCCTTTTACCCGTAGTGTACATAGGCAGGAGAACGAAGGTTCTGAGAACACACAGACCCCAGGTACAAGGATGTTCCAGATCCCAGGGTAACTTGTCAGAAACATGTTACAAATTGACGGCAGCACGGTGGTGCAGCAGTAGAGTTGCTGCCTTACAGCCCCAAAGACTCGGGTTCGTTCCTCACTACGGGTGCTTGTCTGTACGGAGTTTGTACCCTCTCCCCTGTGACCATGTGGGTTTTCTCCCGTTGCTCCGGTTTCCTCCCACACTCCAAAGACGTACAGGTTGGTAGGGCAATTGGGTTCGGTAAAATTGTAAATTATCCATAGTGTGTGTAGGGATAGTGTAAGTGTGTAGTGTAAGTGTGCGGGGATCGCTGCTCATAAGGTCACAAGTCACATTAAAAATATCCATTGGCTTGGCCTCCATAGCCTTCTGTGGCAAAGAATTCCACAGATTCTCCACCCTCTAACTAAAGAAATTCCTCCTCATCTACTTCCTAAAGGAACTTCCTTTAATTATGAGGCTATAATCTCTAGTCCTAGACTCTCCCACTAGTGGAAACATCCCATCTACATCCACCCTATCCAAGCCTTTCACTATTCAGTAAGTTTCAAGGAGGTCACCCCCTCATCCTTCTAAACGCCAGTGAGAACAGGCCCAGTGCCGTCAAACGTTCATCATATGTTAACCCACTCATTCCTGGGATCATTCTTGTAAACCTCCTCTGGACCCTCTCCAGAGCCAACACTTCCTTCCTCAGATATGGGGCCCAAAATTGTTCACAATGCTCCAAGTGCGGCCTGACCAGTGTCTTATAGAGCCTCAGTATTATTTCCCTGTTTCTGTACTCTAGCCCTCATGAAATAAATACTAGCATTGCGTTTACTTTCTTTACCACTGATTCGACTTGCACATTAACTTTCACCAGCACTCCCAAGTTCCTTTGCACCTCCAATTTCTGGATTCTCTCCCCATTTATAAAATAGTCTATGCCTTTATCCCTACTACCAAAATGCATGACTCCACACTTTGCTGCACTATATTCTATCTGCCACTTCTCTGCCCACTCCCACAAGCTGTCCAAGTCCTTCTGCAGAGTCCCTGCTTTCTTTACACTACCTGCCCCTCTGGCTATTTTCGGATCATCTGCAAACTTGGCCACAAAGCCTTCAAACCCCTCGTCCAAATCATTAATATACTAATTGAAGAGTAGCGGCCCCAAACACCGACCCCTGCAGAACTGGTCGCCGCGGACCCGGTGGGCCGAAGGGCCTATTTCCACGCTGTATCTCTAAACTAAACTAAATAGGTTTTTTCCACCCTGGTACAAAGTAATTGTTAATTAAATTCCAGGATTTTTTTAATTAGTTGGAATGTGGTCCATTTTCTTGTTGAATTCTCTGCTGAACAATGAAAATTAAACTGCTCCAACGGACGATTAAAATTCTGTGGAAGGAACTTAGAGTCAGAGTCATACAGCACAGATACAGGCCCTTCAACCCAACTTGCCCATGCAGACCAATATGCCCAAACAATACGAGCCCCATTTGCCTGTGTTTGACCCACATCCCTCTAAACCTTTCCGATCCACAAACCTGTTCAAATGTCTTTTAAATGTTGTTATAGTACCTGCCACAACTAACTCACCTGTCAACGTTGCATATACCCACCAACCTATGTGTGAAAACAGTGCCCCTCATGTTCCCATTAAATCTTTCTCCTCTCTCCTTAAACCGATGTCAACGACTGACCCGTTGAGTTCTTCCAGCACTTTGTGTTTTGCTCCAGCATCTGCAATCTCTTGTGTCTAACTGGTACTTTACGGCCGTTAGGATCTTGTCCAGTGAGTAACTGCTCTCCAGATCTCAACGAAGTAGACAGAGAGTGTCAGAGACCGTTTGTGAAGAGTTCTTAATGAAAAAGATTTAAGCTCCTCGTGTCTTACCTGTATAAATCTTTACACACTGTGATAGACCTCATTAGTCATTGAAATCTACAGAGCACTCACACTTTATGGAAGGGAAGTGCTAGTGTGTAAGAAGGAACTGCAGGTGCTGGTTTACACCAAGGATAGACACAAAAAGCTGGAGTAACTCAGCGGGTCAGGCAGCATCTCTGGAGAAAAGGAATAGTTGACGTTTCGGGTCGAGACCCTTCTTCAGACTGAGAGTCGGTGGGGAGGTAAACTAGAGATATGAGAAGGTGCAGAACAAATCAGACCTGGCACCGATAACCAAGGAAAGCTGGAGCCCACAACGGTCCATTGTTGGCTGTGGAAGAGGTGATAATGTAGGGATATATGGATGCGAACAGTGGAACTGGCAGGACGACTTGGGTGGAAGAAGAGGCACAGAGAAAGGGAATGCAAGGGTTACTTGAAATGAGAGAAATCCATACTCATACTGCTGGGTTGTAAGCTGCCCAAGCGAAGTATGAGTTGGCGTTTCTCCAATTTGTAAGTGCTAGTATTCCTCCGCACTGCTTCCCTTGTCCTTCTATTGGATGGAAATGAAGGGTTTGGAGATGGACAGACAGTGCTGGAGTTACTCAGCGGGTCAGGCAGCATCTCTGGGGAAAAAGGATGGGTGATGGGTCACGGCCCATCTTCAGACCCGTGGGTTTGTAGGGTGTGCTGGAAGACATTCTCCCAAAGGCTACAGGCCTGGTCCACCTGTAGCAGGTGGTGTGCATGTTCTAGGGGCATTTTAGTTATATTAATTGGCCCATAGATCAAGGGTAGATACAAAGGTAATTTTTGATTGCATTGGATTGATGGAGCCAGTCTGCAAATGTCAGACATATTTCAGGACAATTGCTCACTGCACGCACATAAAGAAAGGACCATTCACAGGTCTTCAATTAATGCCGGTGCTACAATCGATGGCAGATGAGGACAAGTCAACAGCTCATGCCAGACAATTATCAGTGCAAAATTAGTCGCAACAAGAATTATTCTCAATTACACGAAAGTCCCACATGTCAATGAGACAGTGAGTAAAATGAAATAGAGTCCACAGGGGATCGCTGGTCAACACGGACCTGGTGGGCCGAAAGGCCTGTTTCCTGTAGTTTAGCTGTATCTCCAAACTAAAAAATGAAAAGTATAAAAGTATAGGAATCTCTGAAGGTGCTGCTTCATCATGAGTGTATTCACAGTATTTACTGATATGATATTATAGGAACACCTCATATTTCACTTTGGCAGCTTACAACCCAGCGGTATGAATATTGATTTCTCTAACTTCAAGTAACCCTTGCTTTCCCTCTCTCTCCGTCCCTCTCAATCCGAGTTCTCCGACTAGTTTCATTGTCGTCCTGATTAAATATTTCTGATTTTGTACCTCGGTGTCACCTTCCCCTCAGCTAACAATGAACCGTTCTACATTTTCCTTGCTCATCGTCCTCTTTGATCTGTGTTTTCACACCTTACCCCTCCATGCTCTCTGTTTCTCCCTCTCCCCTGACTCTCAGTCTGAAGAAGGGTCTTGACCACGAAACGCCACCCGTTCCTCCTCTGCAGAGATGCTGTCTGTCCCGCTGAGTTACTCCAGTATTATGTGTCTGTCTTCAGTCTAAACCAGAATTTGCAGATCCTTCCTACACATTTACTATTATGGTTCCATTCTACACAGGACCGACTAGACAGCAAGCAATGGGATGACTGATCCAAAAAAGCATGAGGTGACTCTGTCCGTTTCCTCTCCTTGGAGAAAGCTCACTTAACGGTTGCTGTGAATAGGAGACATCATGTCATGTCATGCCTGAAGAAGCGTCTTGACCCAAAACGCCACCTACTCCTTTTCTCCAGAGATGCCGCCTGAGCCGCTGAGTTACTCCAGCATTTTATGTCTCTCTTCTGGTAGCGATGTTATTTTTCCTTCTTCCCTTCTCATTACGCTGCCTTCTGGAGCAGTACAAGACGAGGCACCATACAAACTCCAATTCTGTGCCAGCTCCACCACACCCAGAGTTAACACCGATTGATGAAGCAATTTGGCATCGTGAGATCAGAGGTTCGATTCTCAGTTCCTACTGTGCAGTTACAAGATATATATATAGAGTGAGGGAGGAGGTAAGTGATCTTTGGTAGCTGTGCCTGATTGCAATGACTGAAGGGATTGAACAGGAACATTTTCACCTCTATATAAATCGTGCTGTTCCTTCCCTGGGAGTGTTTGATTCAGCAATGTAGAGGAAGGTTTATTCTCTATCTGACTCCCCGCTGTGCCTGCCCCCGAGAGTGTGTTTGATATTTTTCGCTGGGATCGAACTTATACTGCATCCACCATTTCCACCTCTTGCTTATAATGATTGAAAGCCCTCTCCTCTCCTCTGCTCGCTAACTATCTCTCTTGGTGACCTCTGTTGTGAGCTCTGTTTGGGGCAACACAGTGGCGCAACGTTAGAGTTGCTGCCTTGCAGAGCCAGAGACCCAGGTTCAATCCCGACTACGGGTGATTGATTGTCTGTACGGAGTTTGTAAAATAAACCTGTTCTCCCCGTGACCTGCGTGGGTTTTCTCCGAGATCGTCGGTTTCCTCCCACACTCCATAGACATACAGGTTTGTAGGTTAATTGTCTTGGTATAAATGCAAAATTGTCCCGAGTGTGTGTAGGACAGTGTTAGTGTGCGGGGAACGGTGGTCGGTGCGGACTCGGAAGGCCGAAGGGCCTGTTTCCACACTGTATCTCACAACTAAACTAGCGTAAACTAAACTAAACTAAACGCTGGTCCTTGCATTGCAAAAGGAAATCTGCCAAAAGAAATATGTCCTGAACAAGACACAATAAAGACAGAATGGGGCATCCTCAGTAGACTTTATCAACCAACCTGATTTGGATGAAGCGAACTGCGAGAAAAGGCCAGGAAATTGAGCTGACCTCAACATGAAAAATAATTTTCCAAAATAATCACAATTCATATGCACAACACCTTTGGTAATCTGTAATATAGCTGAAAAATCATTCCTCTTTTTTTAAATTAATTACAGTCTTATTAACATTCTTTATTTTGAAAGATGATCAATATAGTCTTAATTAGTTCCATCTCTTTTTTCAATAAGGAACCATTTTTGGTTCCCTTCTATTGAACTTCTGGATGTTAACATCCTCAACTGATTTCTTGATTTTCATCCTTTTCCCAATCAAAGTCTTCTCCCGTAATCTGATGGAACATGACGTTGAAAGGTCTGTAAAACTTCCGCAGTCTGTGGATTACATCGGGATCTATTTTCGGATGAGTTCTCCCCTTGGATTTTCCGAGGCATCTTGGCAGGCTGCTGTCTTCAGGTTTCTTCAGGCACGGAAATCCCTTGGTTTTGTTGAAGTAAAAATGTTTATCCGTGACGATCCTCTTGAGGCCCAAGAAGTCCTGGACTTTTCCCATTTCTCCGGCCGGGTCAATGATGAGCCTCTCCCCGCTGACGAAATGGATCTGGGAGAGGGGGAAGAACTGGAGCCAGTTCTCCAGGTGCAAGGCGTAGATCCCAATACGGATGGCGCTCCAAGAGGCGTCGATCAGGCCCAGGGTCCTGTTCTTGAAGGCCAGCACCTCGAAGGTGGGTATCTCGGGTTTCTTGGACAGTGTCTGTGTGTAATCCGAAATGGCTCTGGTCACTGGGTTCCTGACCACCACCACCAGCTTGGTGACCTTTGCCATGGAGAAGATGCGCTTTGGTGCCTCCCTGGTGACGAAGTAACTGGGCGTTTTCTCCATGGTCAGCTGGCCATCCAACGTCTTCGGCATCAAGTTTCTAAAAGCAAAAGAAAGACAGACACTTTAGAACAAAAGCCGATCGTATCTCCCCACTCCCTCCAAGCACCTCCCTCCAGTAAATGTTTCGTACAATAGTGTCACTGAGAAATCAGGCCATACTTAAAGCACAGACAATATCATTAAATCAGCCAGAATAACCCGAGCCTGGTTCTTTCTAGGCTCATTGGCAAAAGACTTACATATTGCACAGGCAGCTTACAATCCAGCGGTACGAATATTGATTTTTCTAACTTCGAGTAACCTGTGCATTCCCTCTCTCTCCGCCCTTTCCAATCCTAGTCATCCTACTAGTTTCACTGTCATCCTGCTTAGTTTCGCTGTTTCTATCCACTAGTTATTACCTTCTCCACAGCCAACAATGGACCATTGTGGGCTCCACCTGGCCTTGATCATCTGATTGGCTATGATTTGTTCTTTGTACCGTATCATATCTCTATTTTCCCTCTCCGCTGACCCTCAATCTGAAGGAGGGTCTCGACCCGAAACGTCACCTGTTCCTTTCCTCCAGAGATGCTGCCTGAGCCGCTGAGTTACTCTAGCACTCAGGTTCATTGCCTTCAGCAAACTGCCTGTTCGGTTGAGAGCAGCTAAGTCAGCAAAGTGGTCCATCAGAAACAAAGAGTCAACCGCTCAGAACTGTTCAACATGACATAGGGCCAGTGCAGGTAGCCCTGTACATTACATTCATGCATCGCCTGTGGTCCTGAAGATGTGTCAATTACTAGTCACAGTGCCATCTCTTTCATCCAAGGGACTATCCCTTTATTCTTTGACCAACAGGTTAAAACTCCCCTTTAACCCAGAAGTGCAGTGCATTGGCTCTGGTCACTTGGTTCCTAGAAACATAGAAACATAGAAAGTAGGTGCGAGAGTAGACCACCAGGTCCGTCGAGCCCGCACCGCCATTCGCTCATGGCTGAACACTAAACAGACACACTTACCCACAAACAGTAGACACAAGACACAGAACACAAGACACTACCCTCCCCTTTATACCGCTATCACCCCTCTCCACCCCAAGAACCTCGTGATCTCCTGGGGGAGGCAAAAAACCGGATAAAAACCCAGGTCCAATTCGGGAAAAAAATCCGGGAAATTCCTCTCCGACCCCAATCCAGGCGATCGACACTTGTCCAGGAGATCACTCAGGTCTTACTATACTAACCATACCTAGGTCCATATCCCTGCCCTCTCCCCGTAGCCCCTTATCCCCTTGGCAGCTAAAAAACCATCTATTTTAGTCTTAAATATATTTAAAGTTTCTGCTTCCACTGCTCCCTGGGGCAGTGAATTCCATAAATTAACCACCCTCTGGGTGAAGAAGTTCTTCCTCATCTCAGTTTTAAAAGAGCCCCCCCTTATTCTGCAACTATGTCCCCTAGTTCTAGTTTCCCCCGATCATTGGGAACATCCTCGGTGCATCCACCCGATCAAGGCCCCTCACGATCTTATATGTTTCAATGAGATCGCCTCTCATTCTTCTAAACTCCAAAGAGTAGAGTTCCAGCCTACTTAACCTTTCCTCATATGTCAATCCCCTCATTGCAGGAATTAATCTTGTAAACCTTCGCTGCACTGCCTCCAGGGCTAGTACATCCTTTCTTAAGTATGGACCCCAGAACTGTACACAGTATTCCAAATGTGGTCTCACTAATACTGTGTACAGCTGCAGCAAGACCTCCGTGTTTTTATACTCAATCCCCCTAGCAATAAAGGCCAAAACTCCATTGGCCTTCCTGATTGCTTGCTGCACCTGCATACTAACTTTTAGTGATTCATGTACTAATACCCCTAGATCCCTTTGCGTTGCATTACAACGCAGCTCCTCCTCATTTAGAAAATAACTTGCCCTATCATTTTTTTTCCCAAAGTGAATGACTTCACATTTATTAGTATTAAATTTCATCTGCCAAGTTGTTGCCCACTCACCTAGCTTATCTATATCCTTTTGCAGACTCTTCCTATCCTCCTCATCCCCTACTTTTCCTCCCATTTTTGTATCGTCCGCAAATTTTGATATATTACACTTGGTTCCCTCCTCCAAATCATTTATATAAATTGTGAACAACTGGGGTCCCAGCACCGACCCTTGCGGAACCCCGCTAGTTACCGGTTGCCATCCCGAGTATGAACCATTTATCCCCACTCTCTGCTTCCTATTTGTTAGCCAATCCTCTACCCATGCTAATATATTACCCCCAATCCCATAATTTTTTATTTTTAGCAATAGTCTCTTATGTGGCACCTTGTCAAAAGCCTTGACCCAAGGAAAAGCAATAGGTGACATTTCAAGTCTGATGAAGGGTCTCGACCCGAAACATCACCCATACCTTTTCTTCAGGAAGGGTCTCACCCGTTCCTTCTCTCCAGAGATGTTGCCTGTCCAGCTGAGTTACTCCAACATTTTCGGTCAACCTTTTCTCCAGACATTTGCCTGACTTGCTGAGTTACTCCAGCATAGTTAGTGCCTTGTGGTTTGCTTTTACACAGGGCACAAGGTCATAAAGGCATGTGATAGGAGCAGAATTAGTCCATTCGGGCCATCATGTCTACACCGCCATTCAATCATGGCTGATCTATCTCTCCCTCCTAACCCCATTCTCCTGCCTTCTCCCCGTAACCCCTGACACCGTCGCTAATTAAGAATCTATCAATCTCTGCCTTAAAAATATCCGGGCAATGCGATACCTTTCTGACAGAGGTGCCGTGTGTGCCATTATGTCCAAGCCAGGTTTAAAAGCCTAATGGCTGTGGGGAAGTAGCTATTCCTGAACCTGGTCGTTGCAGTCTTCAGGCTCCTGTACCTTCTACCTGAAGGTAGCAGGGAGATGAGTGTGTGGCCAGGATGGTGTGGGTCTTTGATGATACTGCCAGCCTTTTTGAGGCAGCGACTGCGATAAATCCCCTCGATGGAAGGAAGGTGGATTTTCCCCGAAATATTCAGTTTCCACCCACACGCCAAAGACATGCAGGTTTGTAGGTTAATTGGCCTGGTGTAAATGTAAAATTGTCCCCAGTGTGTGTAGGGTAGTGTTAAGCCCCTGTCCCACTTAAGAGACCTAAACAGCAACCTCTGGTGACCTTGCCCGCCACCTAAGGTTTCCATGAGGTCACCGGAGGTTTTGGTCACTCTCCCTAATGGTCGAAAGTGGTTTCCGCATGGTCGAGGCTTCATCTAGGTTGCTGCTATTTTTTCATCATGATTAAAACCGGCATCGATTAAAAATAGGTTGCCGTTTTAAAAATCCATAATTTTTTAGTCGCAGGTCTAGTCGAAGCCGGTTTTCTTCATAGTCGAGGAAGGTTTTCAACATATGCGTGGGAGGTGGTAGGAGGTTGCAGGTCACTTTGACCTCGATTTTTTTTTTTGGTGGCGGGCAAGGTCACCAGAGGTCGCTGTTTAGGTCTCCTAAGTGGGACAGGGGCTTTAGTGTGCAGGGATCGCTGGTCGGCGCGGGCTCAGTGAGCTGAAGGGCCTGTTTCCATGCTGTATCTCTGAACGAAACTGCACTACGAAACTGAACGAAACTACGTGAAGGTAGTTGAGTCAGGGACTATCCCAAAGTTTAAGAAACATTTAGACGGGTACATGGATAGGACAAGTTTGGAGGAATGTGGGCCAAACGCGGGCAGGTGGGACTAGTGTAGCTGGGACATGTTGGCCGGTGCGGGCGAGTTGGGCCGAAGGGCCTGTTTCCACACTGTATCACTTTGTGAATCTGAGCTCCATGGGCTTTTTATGGGATGCTGTTTGGGTCAGGACAACTCAATTGGCCAAGATGCAGTTCGCAAGGTGGTGAAGACTGTCGGAGACCCGGACAGCGTCTGTGTGCGGGGAGGTGTAATTGTCTATTTGCGTTGGCTGAAAATGAAACAAATCCAAACCCACGTGCTTTACTTATCCCAGTTTAAAAGCAGGTAAATTGGGAATCGCATTCAAATTCAGTCTTGCACCCAATGCACATATATTAGCTTTTTTGTGTGTGTGTATTGTTGTATGTGTGTATGTGTTGTGCGCGTGTATATTTTGTGTGTGTTTTGTGTGTGTATGTGTATGTGTCTATGTCTGTGTCTGCGTGCCTATATATGTGTGCGTGCATATCCATAGCGAAAAAAATGTTTTTTAGTAAATGTGAATGTCATTTGCCATGTGTCTGTCAGTGCGTGTGTGTGCATGTTTGTGCGTGTGTCTGCGAGTCTTTCTCTAGGCCAGTCTCCTGTGTGCAGTAATACATCGTGTGCATGTAATGAAACTTGGTCAAAGCTGATGAATCAGCTACATCCATCCTGGGGGAGCTAAAGGAACAGTGTCGAGGGAACTCCACACTGCACATAACTTGCGGTGAACCAGCCCAATAGTCTGAAATGCTAGCTCTGTTTTTCTTTCCACAGATCCTGCCTGATCTGCTGAGTTCTTCCATCATTTGTCCTCCTTATCCAGAAGGGAAGAATGCATATGCATGTAATGAAGCGTGGTCAAACTGATGAACCAACTGCATCTAATTAGGTTAGTTTAATTTAAAGATACAGTGCAGAAAGACTGGTTCCACGCCGACCATTCTTCTTCTTGCTAATGGCATGCACAGCCTAAAGTTGTTGGACAACTTGTTCTATTTGATCTTATTTGATTGTGCATGCCGGGTTGATTACATTCGTCGAAACAGGGCGGACCATGTGAAGGTTGCAATCTCCCACCCCACGCCGACCATTAAAACAATACATCACCAACACACACCAGTTGAAGGAAGCTTTTTGCACAGGTTCCTCTGCAGAGTCTGGCTTTAGTTTAGTTTAGTTTATTATGGTCACGTGCACCGTGGTACAGTGAAAAGCTTTTTTGTTGCGTGCTATCCAGTCAACAAAAAGACAATACATGATTACAATCAAACTGTCCACTGTTGACAGATTCAGGATAAAGGGTATAACATTCAGTACATGATAAAGTCCAGTGATGTCTGATTAAAGGCAGTGAGTAACAGCCTGGGTGTGGATACGTCTAGTGATTGCCAGCCCTCTTCAGCCAGACGACTTGGACCATTGCAGCCACACAATGTGTCCTATGACCACAGAAGAAATTGATGAATTATCGTCATGGAGTCTTACAGTGTGGGAACAGGCCCTTCTGCCCAACTTGCCCACACCGGCCAACAAGTCCCAGTTGCCTGTGTTTGGCCCAAATCCCTCTAAACCTGTCCTATCCATGTACAGTACCTGTCTAAATGTTTCTTAAACATTTCTCAGAATAGCCACTGAGTTACCCCAGCATTCAGTGTTTATATGTGTGTGTATATGTGTGTGTGTATATATATACACACACACACATATGCCATTTTTTTCCTGTTTATTATATTGTTTACAGTGTACTCTGTTTACATATTCTGTTGTGAAGAGTAAGGTGACGTGCCTCAATGACTATCGACCAGTAGCACTAACGCCGGTGGTGATGAAGTGCTTTGAGAGGTTGATCATGGAGCAAATCAACTCCTACCTCGACAAAAACCTGGACCCACTGCAGTTCGCGTACCGCCACAACAGATCAACGGTGGATGCGATCTCGCTGGCCCTCCACTCCGCTCTGGACCACTTGGACAACAAAGACTCATATGTCAGGCTGTTATTCATCGATTACAGCTCGGCATTTAATACAATCATCCCCTCCAAGCTGGTTACCAAACTCGCAGAACTGGGTCTCTGCGCATCCCTCTGCAATTGGATCCTCGACTTCCTCACTCACAGACCACAGTCTGTTCGTATTGGTGGAAATGTGTCAGCCTCGATAACAATCAGCACGGGAGCACCTCAAGGCTGCGTGCTCAGCCCCCTGCTGTACTCACTCTATACTCATGACTGCGTAGCCAGTCACAGTGCGAACTCCATCATCAAGTTCGCTGACGACACCACTGTTGTGGGACGTATCACTGATGGGGATGAGTCAGAATATAGAAGAGAGATCGAGCAACTGTCCATATGGTGCCAGCGCAATAACCTGGCCCTCAACACCAGCAAAACCAAGGAACTGATTGTGGACTTTGGAAGGAGTAGGAGGGAAACCCACAGCCCCATTTATATCAACGGGTCAATGGTTGAAAGGGTCAAGAGCTTCAAATTCCTGGGCGTGCACATCTCTGAAGATCTGTCCTGGTCCGAGAACACTAATGCAATTATCAAGAAAGCTCATCAGCGCCTCTACTTCCTGAGAAGATTACGGAGAGTCGGTTTGTCAAGGCAGACTCTCTCTAACTTCTACAGGTGCACAGTAGAGAGCATGCTGACCAGTTGCATCGTGGCTTGGTTCAGCAATTTGAGCGCCCTGGAGAGGAAAAGACTACAAAAAGTAGTAAACACTGACCAGTCCATCATCGGCTCTGACTTTCCTTCCATCGAGGGGATTTATCGCAGTCGCTGCCTCAAAAAGGCTGGCAGTATCATCAAAGACCCATACCATCCTGGCCACACACTGCTACCTTCAGGTAGAAGGTACAGGAGCCTGAAGACTGCAACAACCAGGTTCAGGAATAGCTACTTCCCCACAGCCATCAGGCTATTAAACCTGGCTCGGACAAAACTCTGATTATTATGAACCCATTTTCTGTTATTTGCACTTTATCAGTTTATTTATTCATGTGTGTATATATTTATATTATGGTATATGGACACACTTATCTGTTTTGTAGTAAATGCCTACTATGTTCTGTGTGCTGAAGCAAAGCAAGAATTTCATTGTCCTATACAGGGACACATGACAATAAACTCACTTGAACTTGAACTTGAACATATTCTGTTGTGCTGTTGCAAGTGAGAATGTCATTGTACTGTCTGGGACATGAGAATAACACTCTTGACTCTTTGTTGGTTGGATGATTCAGTTACAGAGCTGTGCAGAACCTTGTAGAGGACGCGGTGGGGAATACCTGCCGCGCAAGGTGTAAGCCGAGAAGACCCCTCCCGTGACGGCCCACATGGAGCCAAAGCCGCCGAAATCCAAACGAAGGCGCGGGAATGGCTGCGTGGAGACGAAACCCACGTGGAACCCGCCGTCGGAGTGCGAGAGTCGGACGCAGCAAGGTGGAAGGGCGCCGCGCTCTGCGCGTTGAATTGAATTGAATTGAATTGATTTTATTAGGGACAGTGCATATTAATAAACATTTGCATGTAATATGCAAGATTGTAGCCAGTAGCTAATTTCCATCTTTAGTCCCAACACAAGGTAAACACATCCCAAACAAGGTAAAAACAAAAGACAAAAACAAAAACAAACAATAAAGTAAAAAAGTAGCAATAAAAGAGTACCATAGGATAATTTTAAGGTAGATTATGATTGCAATTTTGATTTTGCAGTAACCATGTTTTTAGATGTTTGGTAAATGAGGTAATAATAATAATGGATGGGATTTATATAGCGCCTTTCTAATACTCAAGGCGCTTTACATCGCATTATTCATTCACTCCTCAGTCGTGGTAAGCTACTTCTGTAGCCACAGCTGCCCTGGGGCAGACTGACGGAAGCGTGGCTGCCAATCTGCGCCTACGGCCCCTCCGACCACCACCAATCACTCACAGACATTCACACACAGACAAAGGTGGGTGAAGTGTCTTGCCCAAGGACACAACGACAGTATGCACTCCAAGCGGGATTCGAACCGGCTACCTTCCGGTTGCCAGCCGAACACTTAGCCCACTGTGCCATCTGTCGTCCCCGGTAAGGGTTGGCAGATCCCGTATGACACATGGTATCGCGTTCCAGGTCTGCGACGCTCGATATGAAAATACTGACTGCCCAAAGACACTTTTCCTAAACGGGACGTTAATGACCACCCATCAAACACACACACACACACACACACGGTAAATAAAGCTGCGGGCTGGGTGAGACACTATTCCCATCTTCGATCAATAAACTGGGAATGGAGTATGAAAAGTACACCCCTCACAGCGAAAGGTCCAGATGCGTTGGCAGTGCAGGAAATGCAGCATTGATCTTGTCCTTTAGTTAATAGATGAAGTAGGATTGTTTATCACCCTTCTCCAACCAGTGTTGTCAGGGCAAAGGATTTCAACAGCTTAATGCAGCTGCCGGGAAATGGAGAAAAAAGCAAAGTGATATGCTTGGAGGGAACGGCATCGTCTGCCTTGCACTAAATCATCCAGTGATGAGCTGAGTGAGAGGTTGGTGTTATAAAACAGGCATAAAACTGCCAACTTCGGTTGGATGTATTCCTAGAGGTTTCATCTCATGACCTCCTCACTTGGCATCCAAGCTGCTTGGCAAATCAAGCTGCCTTTTTCCACCTCCAATATTTTGATTCTTAATAAAGGAGAAGGTTCCAAGGCATTTAAATTATCACGCCACTTTCTAATCCTTTCATGTTTTCCTCCACCCCCCCCCCCCCCCTCCCCACTCCCCCCTCCAGATTACTCAGGGCCACAATGCTGAAATTAATTCTTAATTCCAGAAGACTGAGGCAATTCCGGACGGTTGCCAACATGAAATGAGAATAGGCTGGATGCAGGGAAAATGTTCCCGATGTTGGGGGAGTCCAGAACCAGGGGTCACAATTTAAGTATAAGGGGTAGGCTATTTGGGACTGAGGTGAAGAGAAATGTCTTCACCCAGAGAGTTGTGAATCTGTGGAATTCTCTGTCACAGAAGGCAGTGGAGGCCAATTCAAGGATGTTTTCAAGAGAGAGTTAGATTTAGCTCTTGGGGCTAATGGAATCAAAGGATATGGGGAAAAAGCAGGAACGGGGTACTGATTTTAGATGAACAGCCATGATCATATTGAATGGCGGTGCTGGCTCGAAGGGCCTAGTGGCTTACTCCTGCACCTATTTTTCTATGTTTCTATATTTCAGGCTTGCCTCTTTACATTTACTCTCACATACCACCAGAGGCTGCCTAGAGGGCAGTGTAGGGCTGTGCAACACCTAGAGAGTCTCCCTGTACTATTAGGTATGTGATTTAGTTTTAGTTTTTGTTTTAGAGGTACAGCGCGGCAACAGGCACCTTCGACCCTCAACGACCAGCGATCCCCGCTCATTAACGCCACCCAACACGCACTAGGGACAATTTACATTTATACCAAGCCAATTAACCTACAAACGGCGATCATAAGCCATAAGTAGTAGGAGCAGAATTGGGCCATTCGGCCCATCTAGTCTACTCCTTCGTTCAGTCATGGCTCATCTATCCCTCCCTCCTAACCCCATTCTTCTCCCCATAACCTCTAACACCCGTCTCTTGTAACGTGGAGTATTGTGCTCCTGCTCTTTGGAGTGTGGGAGGAAACCGAAGATCTCGGAGAAAACCCACGCGGGTCACGGGGAAGAATGTACAAACAAACTCGCTACGGACAGCGCCCGTGGTCAGGATCGAACCCGGGTCTCTGGCTGTGCAGCGACTCCACCGCTGTGCAACAAAAAAAGAACAAAATCCTATCAACGGGACATTCCCCGAAATTTTTAATTTTGATTTTAATTTCTTTTATTTATATAGCACATTTTTAGTCAACTTGCATTGACCCCAAAGTGCTTCACATAATTACATCCACACACACAGGCAAAGGTGGGTGAAGTGTCTTGCCCAAGGACACACACAGGCAAAGGTGGGTGAAGTGTCTTGCCCAAGGACACAACGACAGTATGCACTCCAAGCGGGATTCGAACCGGCTACCTTCCGGTTGCCAGCCGAACACTTAGCCCATTGTGCCATCTGTCGTCCCGACAGAAATGACCTTGATCAGAGACTGTCCCTTTAAGTGAAGCTGCCAGAGCCCTGCAGAAACGGTAGCAGGATGAGAATTCTAAATATATTTCAGACACACAATCCCTGTAATCCATACATCGGGTCCATTCATGTAAACTATCGATCAGCAGCGATCTCTATACTGCAGATCAGGGGCCTTTGTAGTTTTCTCCAGTGTAATCTTCAGAAAAAAAGAGAATGAAAATGATCTCCAGCTACTCACAAACCATTCTGGCTGCAATTAAACTCTGAAAATGTGACTTTATCTTGAAAGAGATATAAGCAATTATTGATATTACACACGATGTCTGCTGACGACATCTCTGATCTTACCACACGAACCTTATGAGTATGGAATCAGATTCTCACAGTCATAGAGTTATCGAGTAATACAGCGTGGAAACAGGCCCTTTGGCCCAACTTGCTCATGCCGACCGACATGCCCCATCTACACTAGCCCCATCTGCCTGCACTTGCCCCATATCCCTCTAAACCTATCCTATCCACGTAAACCAGTCCAAATGTTTTTTAAATGTTGTCATAGTACCTGCCTCAACGACTTCCTCTGGCAGCTTGCGTAAAAAAGTTGTCCACCAGGTTGCTATTAAATCTTTCCCCCTCACCTTAAACCTATGTCCTCTGGTTCTTGATTCCCCTACTCTGGGTAAAAGAGCCTCTGCATTTACCCAATCTATTTTATACACCGCTATAAGATAACTTCTGCACTCCAAGGTATAAAGTCTTCACCTGCTCAACCTCTCCCTATATCTAAGGCCCTTGATTCCTGATGACATCCTCGTAAATCTTATCTGCACCTTTTCCAGCTTAACAGCATCAAACTTGGATAGACCAGGTATTTTCCCCTGTCACCACAGGAGATGCAACACCTGTCCCTTTAGCTCCCCCCTCGACTCTAACCAAGGACCCCGATAGTCTTTCCAGGTGAGGCAGAGGTTCACTTGCACCTCCTCCAACCTCATCTACTGTATCCGCTGTTACAGGTGTCAACTTCTGTACATCGGCGAGACCAAGCGCAGGCTCGGCGATCGTTTCGCTGAACACCTCCGCTCAGTCTGCCTTAACCTACCTGATCTCCTGGTTGCTCAGCACTTTATCTCACCCTCCCATTCCCAATCTGACCTTTCTGTCCTGTGCCTCCTCCATTGTCAGAGTGGGGCCCAGCGCAAATTGGAGGAACAGCACCTCATATTTCGCTTGGGTAGCTAACACCCCAGCGGTATGAACATTGACTTCTCCAACTTCAAATAGCCCTTGCTTTCTCTCTCTCTCCATCAAAAAGATAAGGTCGATCAAGGAGGTCGATATCCGTGATGGATCGGGCCATTTCCACCACTTTCTGCAGCCTTCTTCATTCTTGAACATTCGAATTTATGAAGAGCCAGGCTGTCACACGGTCAGTCAGAATGCTCTCCGCCTTTCACTTGCAGTTCGATAGAGCATTCGACTGCATGCCAAATCTTCTCCAGCCTCTGGGGGAGTAGAGCCTTTGCTGAGCTTTCCATGTGGCCCAGCGCAGATCATCAGAGATGTGTAGAAACATAGAAAATAGCTGTTGGAGTAGGCCGTTCGGCCCTTCGAGCCAGCACTGCCAATCAATATGATCATGGCTGATCATCCAAAATCAATACCCCGTTCCTGCTTTTTCCCTATATCCCTTGATTCCGTTAGCCCAAGAGCTAACTCACTCTTGAAAACATCCAGTGATTATGGCCTCCACTGCCTTCTGAGGCAGAGAATTCCACAGATTCACAACTCTCTGGGCGAAAAAGTTTTTTCTCGTCACAGTCCTAAATGGCCATCCCAGTTCTGGACTCCCCCAACATCGGGAACATTTTTCCTGCACCTAGCCTGTCCAATCCCAGGAACTCGAAGCTGTCTCCAACACTGTCCTCTCAATGAGGACAGGCGAATGGTCCTGAGGTTTCCCCCCCCCCCCCCTTCTTGTCATCTTAAAACGTTTATTCCTAACAGTTCCTCATTCCAATTGCGCTGAAATATTTGTTTTTTTATCTCTCTCAATGAATGATGAATATTTTTGCAGCATTTGCTGCTGTTACTTCCGTCGCAATAGATTTGTTTTCTCATTCACATTCATTCCTGGGGCAAGGACACCATTGGCAAGATCACATTTAATAGCCATCCCCAACTCCCCGGAGAAGGTGTTATGGTTGGCGGTTCTTCGTGAAACGCTACAGATTTTGTGGTGAAGATGGCCCGAAGCTGTGTTTTGCAGGGAATTCCCAGCAACAAAGCCTTGTGTCCCTGGCGAGATGTGTGTGTGTGTGTGTGTGTGTGTTTGTGTGTATGTGACTTGAAGGGGAAATTACAGATTACCACTGCATCCATGATTGCGGATAAAATATTTCCATCCCATTCAGACGATAGACACAAAAAAGCTGAAGTAACTCAGACAGCATCTCTGGAGATAAGGAATAGGTGATGTTTTGTGTCATAGAGTCATAGAATGATACAGTGTGGAACCAGGCCCTATTGCCCAACTTGCCCTCACCAGCCAACATGTCCCAGCTACACCAGTCCCACCTGCCACCATCTGGTCCATATCCTTCCAAACCTGTCCCGTCCATTCACCTCTCTAACTGCTTCTTAAATGTTGGGATAGTCCCTGCCTCAACTACCTCCTCTGGAAGTTTGTTCCATAACAGTTTTTACCAGCCTTTGTGTGAATAAGTTACCCCTCAATTACTACTAAAACTTTTCCCCTTCATCTTAAACCTCCGTCCTCTGGGCGTCGATTCAGAGGTGTCGAGACCCTTCTATCTACGTTTTAACGACATTGGCCCTATCCCCGAACGCTATCCCCGTTTTAACTGTTTCTTCCTCGACCACAGAACCAGCTAATTTCCCTCCAGTGACACTCTCCTCCGCCTAGCAGAGCTGGTCCTCACCAACTTCTCCAATGTTCCCAATGTTGGGCGAGTCCAGAACCAGGGGCCACTGTCTTAGAATAAAAGGGAGGCCATTTAAGACTGAGGTGAGAAAAACCTTTTTCACCCAGAGAGTTGTGAATTTGTGGAATTCCCTGCCACAGAGGGCAGTGGAGGCCAAATCACTGGATGGATTTAAGAGAGTTAGATAGAGCTCTAGTGGCTAGTGGAATCAAGAGATATGGGGAGAAGGCAGGCACGAGTTATTGATTGGGGACGATCAGCCATGATCGCAATATATGGCGGTGCTGGCTCGAAGGGCCGAATGGCCTCCTGCACCTATTTTCTATGTTTCTCCTTCAAATACTCCAACTTCCTCCAAATCAAAGGCGTAGCTGTGGGCACTCGCATGGGCCCCAGCTATGCCTGCCTCTTTGTAGGGTACGTTGAACAATCCCTGTTCCAGGCGTACACTGGCCCCATCCCCGAACAGTATCTCTGAGTTTTAACTCTGAGCCTCCATCCTATTCACTTCTACCGTAAAAGTGCTTTGGCCATTTATTGTGTATTCGGATCCATTAGGATCTAACCTGGAGTTAAATGCTATTTGTTGACGGATGTGGGCGTTGGAATACAACAAGAATTGATCACTAATGTTGCAGACAGAGTTCTGCCAGGAAAAAGTAAAGGCGTAGCTTAAAGTTCACTAATCTAGTTTAAAAGGGTAAGAATCTTCAGATCAGCATTAAATATTCCGTATGGAAGTTCCACAGGGAATTTCCCACAATAACATTCGCAGATGATCAGCAGAAATGATACAAGAACAGAGAACGACATGCTTTCTTCCCATGTTCCTGTGATCTGCTGCAAAAACATGAAACCAGCTTGTGACAAGCCTTAAAATATTACAGCTATATTTACTCATCCTGCATGCTCAATGCAGGCAGTTTAATGCAATCCAAAGTCAAACAAACAGGAAAATATAACTGCACACCTGCTCCTTGTAGAATGACAAGGTTTTTCCACACAGGATATTTAATTGAAGCAAGAGCTGTTTAACAAAATAGAGTAAAGACAGCACAGCCAAGTGATGTCACTGCAGGGAGATGAGGCTTTCATCTATGGGGCTTTGCAGAACTTTGCTTGAAGCTAAGATTCACAACCTCACTGGCATATTCTTTTTTTTAAAGTTTAGTTTAGAAATACAGCGTGGAAACAGGCCCCTCAGCCCACCGGGTCCGCTCCGACCAGCGATCCCCGCACATTAACACCATCCTACACACACTAGGGACAATTTATATTTACACCAAGCCAATTAGCCTACAAACTAAATTTAAAATAGCTCTTTCTTCCCAATAACCCTTTCTGGCTTAAGTCCTCCCTCCACCACCTCCAGTTTAAATTCCATTTGGAATATTTTGGAGGACCAAGAAACCAAGAACCAACCAAGAACCTGTACGTCTTTGGAGTGCGGGAGGAAAACAAAGGTCTCTGAGAAAACCTATGTGGTGATGGGGAGAACGTACAAACTCCATACGGACAGCACCCGTAGCCAGGATTGAACCCAGGTCTCTGGCGCTGTTAGACAGTAACTCTACCGCTGTGCCACCGTGCTGCCTTGTGCTGTACCTTACACTCTTTGACATTACTATCCCCTCACTATAACCCTCCCTGTTAGAATCACAGTTGCAGCACAGGAGGCCATTCTGCCCATCATGCCTGTGCCAGTTCCCTACCATGTTCATCCCACCCACCCTTGACCCTTTTTCCGTGGCCTTGCAATTTCTCCACACAGTGGAGCCAAAGCTTCACCGTATGTAGACAGCGTTGCAGGTTCCAACCACATGCTGTGTAAGTTGTCTTCCACATCGCTCTTAATTAATATCTCGTGATTTTATATCTATGACCTCCAGATCTCACTAGACCCGCTACAGCTGCAGCCTCCACATCCACATTGTCTCATCCTAATTATACAACACAGCTCGAGTTTAAGTCTGATATACCCTTGCTGTAACATCCTGATACTCTCTGATTCCTCAGTGCCAAGTGTTATCATACCTTCCCCCATAACACTCTGATATGCAGCACAGGTGACACAGTGGTGCAGCGGTAGAGTTGCTGCCTCACAGTGCCAGTGACCCTGGTTCGATTCTGACTACGGGTGCTGCCTGTACGGTGTTTGTACATTCATCCCCGTGACCTGAATGGGGTTTCTCCGGGTGCTCCGGTTTCCTCCCACACTCCAAAGACGTACAGATTTGCAGGTTAATTGGCCTTGGTAAAATTGTAAATTGTACCGAGTGTGTGTAGGATAGTGTAAGCATGCGGGGTATCGATGGTCAGTGTGGACTCGGTGGGCCGAAGGGCCTGTTTCCATGCTATGTCACTGAACTAAACTAAATATAGTCAGCATCCTTTTATGACTACAATATGATCTACAACATAATCTCACTAGATCACTTTGATTATAACCCACCTTCATTATAACACTCTGATTTACCCCACGCCTTCACGGTAACATACTTATATAACTCATATGCAGTGTTATAACACTGACGCACCCCACATCCTCATTGTAATACATTCCCTGAGAAGAATGATGATTATTGTTTTATTTTCATTTAGTGCCTTGTGTGAGCCTCACACGTTGAAGGGGACATTAGAATGACTCATTCCTGCCTCTTATATCATGGCATGTGTGTAAATTAAAGTCAACCTTTGTGTGGCTGGTTATCTCAGACAAAGAGGCCCCTGAACAGAGAGAGGTGTCTGGGCTGGCTCGGTTGGGTGTAAGGGGATAGGTTTCTTTGCTGTACTGTGTGACTCATTTTTCTCAGCCTCGGCGCCAATGTGCAAGTCCTTTCACCTTGTCACTCTCTGGGAAGACGTGGACAGACCTTCCACTTAACCGAACTGTCTAATTCTGTGGAACGTGACGTGAGGATTCCCAGGCAGACGGCTCCAGCTTCTAGACGCTGGATCTCGACTCCTGCCTCAACTCTGTTGCTAGGCTCCGCAGATTCCATCTGCAAAACTACAAACTTCCAAAGTTAACCCAGGTTTTGGCACTGACTTCTGACTTCTGACCTCTGACCTCTGGGCCTTAACCAGGTGCCAGCCAAATGGAGGTAATAGCTGCATAGAGTCATAGAGTTATAGAATAACACAGCATGGAAACAGGCCCTTCATCCCAACTTGCACACACTGGCCAACGTGTCCCAGCTACACTCGTCCCACCAGCCCGCGCTTGGTCCATATCCCTCCAAACCTGTCCTGTCCAAGTATCTGTCTAACTGTTTCTTAAATGGTGGGATAGTCCCAGCCTCAACTACCTCCTCTGGCAGCTTGTTCCATACGCCCACTACCCTCTGTGTGAAAAAGTTACCCCTCAGTTTAACATTATATATTTTCCCCTTCACCTTGAACCTATGTCCTCTGGTCCTCGATTCACCTTCTCTGGGCAAGAGACCCTGTGCATCTACCCGATCTATTCCTCTCATGATTTTATACACCTCGTGCACCTTCAGCTGCAGTCTGAACAGAATATGTATAAGGTACTTTATTTAATTTAAATGTATTTAATTTCCATTGTTTTCTGCAACCAGGGGAAGAGGGGACAAGGGGTCCCAAGTGGAAAGGTGTGGATGATGGGTGGGTGGAACCATGTGGGGAGGGGAGGGAAGGAGACTGGTTGACAGAAGGGGCTGGAGGGGATAAGGATGAGAGGGCTAAAGTGGATCAGGAAGTGGGGAGTGGAGGTGGTGGGGAGGAGGAAACACAGAGGTGAAGAATTACTTCTTATTCATGGAAACATAGAAAATAGGTGCAAGAGTAGGCCATTCGGCCCTTCGAGCCAGCACCGCCATTCAATACAATCATTGCTGATCATCCAAAATCAGTACCCTGTTCCTTCTTTCTCCCCATATCCCTTGATTCCGTTAGCCCTCAGAGCTATATCTAACTCTCTCTCTTGCAAACATCTAGTGAATTGGCCTCCACTGCCTTCTGCGGCAGAGAATTCCACAGACTCACAACTTCCTGAAAGACTGACATAGTCTGACATATTTTCACACAAAGGGCGGTGTCTGTACGGAGTCTGCACGCTCCCCCCCCCCCCCCCCCCCCCCCCCGTGACCACATGGGTTTCCCCGGGTGCTCCGGTTTCCTCCAGCACTCCATAGATGTACAGGTTTGTAGGTTCATTTGGCTTTGGTAGAAATTGTAAATCGTCACTGGTGTATAGGATAGTGTGAGTGTGTGAGGGTCCTGGGTCGGCTCGGACTAGGTGGGCCAAAGGCCTGTTTCTGCACTGTATATCTAACCAAAAATAAACTAAACCAAGCCAAAGAATTTTCTCTTGATTTGGTGATTTATCCACTTTCAAAGGTAGTAATGCCTGAGTATTTCACCTTAGTAGCGTCAACTTAGCTAACGCATTCCTTCTCATTAACTTTCACATTCCCCTCTTTGAACTCTGGTGACTGTTAGAGGGCTTGACTTAAGTGGCTGTCCCACTGTGGCCACCTAATCCGCGAGTTCTGGCGAGATTTTCTCAACTTGTTGAAAAATGCCCGCCAGTAAAAAAAAGGTCGCCATGGAAAAAAATCAATACTTTTTTTACTCGTAGGTTTAGTCGAAGTAGGTCGTTGTAGGTCGGCATGATATTCGTCGGTAATCGAGGGTAGTCGAAGGTTATCGAAGGTAGTCTTCAACATAGTCGAATGGAGGTCGAAGGAGATCAAAGGAGGTCGTCTACATAGTCGAAGGAGGTCTTTAACATGACATTCTTTCACTCTCCTAAACTCTTCTAAACTCGCCAATTAGGTCGCCGCAGTGGGACAGCCCCTTTAGCTATCCAATTCCCCAGACGCTAAGAGAACCAAACCTGTTATGTACATCCAATGTTGCGATGAAGTTTCGTCCCTCTGCAAGGAAATGGATGGACCTTTCACTCCCCTGCCCCTCCTCTGAGCCGACCCCTCACCCTTGTGTTTTCATCATCCCCCCTGACCTCCCCGTTTTTTTTAAATACGAAGAGCTTTTATTCTAACACTACAAATACCGAGTAGTAACACTATCAAGACTACCACTGGCAGGTTACAATCAAAGAGTTATCAGATTAAACTATTGTCAACTTTAACTACAATACACTCGACCCTCCCCGCGGCGACCAGCGTTCATGGAAGGCCTCCAGAGTCCCCGTGGTCACTGCGTGCGCTCCCTCTCCAGGCATGGACGTTGGCTCGGAACGGGGGCAGGCAGTCGATTTGGGCAGAACCCTCGACTGCCCGCTGCCTGGACCCGCGAGTGGCCATCTTGACCAGGTCCAGGAGCAAACCGGCATTAAGACCGCCCCACCCCCACCCCCCCCTCCAGACCCTCCCCCCTCCAAAGATCAGGAGCGTGGACCAAAGATCAGGGGCGTGGGCCAACTGATCGTTCTCAGTGGTGTTCAGACGGCCTGAACTGATGGAGCTGCTGGAGATCCCACGAGGTGGATGGTGAAGTAATTACAGAGAGTGCTCAGTACCGGAGCCTGGCTTAGGAAGCACATTGAATCGTCTTGAGTAGGAGTGAGATCTAGCATTATATTTCATTAAAAACAGGCAAAGGGAGATTTGGCCACACAATGTTGCTCAATAATTTTAAACCATATGGCAATGAAAATCAATGGGACACGGCAGCTTTGAGAGCTTTTAAATTGCTGTTATGTGCTTTGTTCCCCAGCAAATAAAGTGGTGCCATCTGTCTGGTACGGTCAGTTTAACTACATACTTCTACTGTACTTAATCGGGCCTGCAACCAGAAGCCTGTGTGCAGCGACCACACCTTCAAGTTCTCCTCGATGTACGATTTCTCCAGCAAAGCCCTGGGCTCACGAAAAAAGTCTTTACAACCGATGACCATCACTGTGAGAGGTAGTATGTGCAGGAAGGAAGGCAGACGAAATGTGTAGGAAGGGTCTCGGCCCGAAACGTCACCCATTCCTTCCTCCAGAGATGCTACCTGAGTTATTCCAGTGTTTTGTGTCTGCTGCGAAAGTTAGCTTCCACAGTGCCAGAGCACAACAGGAAGCCTGATCATCCCACCTACAGTAGATCTCCCACCAGCACCAAGATTCAGAAGTGCGCACAGCCTCAGGGAATAGTTTTGGGAGTGATGGTGGATCGGGTTGATGCTTTGAGAGAGAAGGCAGGTTTTATAATAAGTTCTCGGCACAGAATTAGGCCATTTGGCCCATCAAGTCTGAACCGCCATTCACTCATGGCTGATCTATCTTCCCCTCAACCCCATTCTCCCGCCTTCGCCCCATTACCCCTGACACCCGTACAAATCAAGAATCTGTCAATCTAGGCTTTAAAAACAAAGATTTGTTTAGGAGGGGGAGTGTGAGAGGATTTGACAATAGACAATAGGTGCAGGAGTAGGCCATTCAGCCCTTCGAGCCAGCACCGCTATTCAATGTGATCATGGCTGATCATCCCCAATCAGTACCCCGTTCCTGCCTTCTCCCCATACCCCCTGACTCCGCTATCTTTAAGAGCCCTATCTAGCTCTCTATTGAAAGTATCCAGAGAACCGCCCTCTGAGGCAGAGAATTCCACAGACTCACAACTGTGTGAAAAAGTGTTTCCTCGCCTCTGTTCTAAATGGCTTACCCCTTATTCTTAATTGGAGAGACAGTGGTCTTGGGAACAACTGGTGCAGGGGAGGTGGTAGATTGGGAGGAGGAGATCGAGAATTGGGGGAGTTGGTGGACTAGGAATGACGGAGATTCAGGAGAGACAGAAGTTTGGGAGAGATACTGTGAATGAGGAGGGAGAGATGGTAAATTGCTCAAAGAAGAGGTCCTAAATTGGGCAGGGTAAAGGCGGTGGATGGGGAAGGAGAGAAGGTGGATGGAGAGGGGAGAGGGGAGAGGACCGATGGGGAGGAGAGAAGGTGGATGGGGAGGGGAGAGGGTGGGTGGTGAGGGGACGGTAATCAGGGAGGAGCAAGATAGCGGACAGGGATGGACAGAGATGGTGAACTGGGACGGATAGAGGTGGTGAACTGAGAGGGGAGGGATGATGGACAAGAAAGAGGAGAGATGATGGATAAGGAGGAGAACAATTGGTGGGTAGCAAGGAGGACAGTTAGTAGATCAGGAGTGGGAGTGACAGTGGATAGGGAAGGGGAGAGATGGTAAATCAGGGGGAGAGATGATAGATGGGAGGGGGGAAATTGGCGAGTAGAGAGGGGGAGAGATGGTGGGTGGAGAGGGGGGACACACGGTTGATCTGGAGGGGTAGAGATTGGTGTAGGGGAGGGTGAGAAACAATAGAGAGGGAGTAATGGTGGATCTGGAGAGGGTGTGAGGATGGATCGCAACAGGGAGAGACAATGGGGGAGGGACAGTGGATGGAGAGGAAGGGAGACTGGAGATGGGGAGAGTTAGTAGACCACGCAGTAGTGGATCAGGAGAGGTAGAGGCAATGAATAGAGGGGCTGGTATCTCATTCCAAACTACAAGCCAATGCAAACGTTCCAAACAAAATACTATTGCAGACAGCATGAGATGCACAGTCTCTTGCCCAGAGTAGGGGAATCGAGGAACAGAGGACACAGGTTCAAGGTGAAGGGGAAAAGATTTAATAGGAATCTGAGGGACAACTGTTTCACACAAAGGGTGGTGGATGTATGGAACAAGCTGTCAGAGGAGGTAGTTGAGGCTGGGACCATCCTAACGTTTAAGAAACAGTCGGACAGGTACATGGATAGGACAGGTTTGGAGGGATATGGGCCAAGCACAGGCAGGTGGGACTAGTGTAGATGGGACATGTTGGCCGGTGTGGGCAAGTTGGGCCGAAAGGCCTGTGTGTCCACACTGTATCACTTTATGACTCTATGACTGATACATTGTCAAAATGACCATATGAAGAGTCAGATATTGAGAGCGAAAGCATGATTTTCACATCAGAAGATGATTTTATGGATATGGCAGTCAAGATAGCTGAGAAGACACAAAATATATTGTTCTCAAATGAGCAAATGAGAAGCTTCAGTTGAATGAAATGGAGCAGACAAATATCCAGAAGAACACATGAGGTACTATAATTATATCCAAATAAAGTCTAATCACAGATGACATGAGTTTCTGACAGAACAAGATTGTGTTAAACGATGCCACGGAGAGCAGATTTCTGAAGAGTTTCACAGGGATGAGTGGGTTAACATATGATGAGCGTTTGACGGCACTGGGCCTGTACTCACTGGAGTTTAGAAGGATGAGGGGGAGACCTCATTGAAACTTACCAAATAGTGAAAGGCCTGGAAAGAATGGATGTGGAGAGGATGTTTCCACTAGTGGGAGAGTCTAGGGCCAGAGGTCACAGACTCAGAATTAAAGGATGTTCCTTTAGGAAGGAGATGAGGAGGAATTTATTTAGTCAGAGGGTGTTGAATCTGTGAAATTCATTGCCACAGGAGGCTGTGGAGGCCTTCAATGGATATTTTTAAGGTAGAGATAGATAGATTCTTGATTAGAATGGGTGTCAGGGGTTACGGGGAGAAGGCAGGAGAATGGGGCTAAGAGGGAGAGATAGATCAGCAACGATTGAATGGCGGAGTAAATGTGATGGGCCGAATGGTCTAATTCTGCTCCTATCACAAAACCTTATGAACTTGACCAATCTGCTCTTGAAGAGAATGTGAAGATAATGACCAGAAGCTTTATAACAGTGGTAGGATTAGATAGAGGTCCCGTGGATACGTGCATTCTCTGTCGAGGTTGGAGACACACTCAGCTATGGGAGAGGTTGAGTAGGCTGGTACTCTATTCCTTGGAGCGCAGGAGGATGAGCGGTGATCTTACTGTGGTGTATAAAATCATGAGAGGAATAGGTCGGGTAGATGCACCGAATCTCTTGCCCAGAGTAGGTGAATTGAGGATCAGAGGACATTGGTTTAAGGTGAAGGGGAATAGATTTAATAGGAATCTGAGGGGTAAACTGTTTGGAATGGAGACGAGGAAACACTTTTTCTCACAAAGAGTTGTGAGTCTGTGGAATTCACTGCCTTAGGGCGGTGGAGGCAGGTTCTCTGGATACTTTCAAGAGAGAGCTAGATAGGGCTCTTAAAGATAGCGGAGTCAGGGGATATGGGGAGAAGGCAGGAACGTAGTACTGATTGGGGATGATCAGCCATGATCACATTGAATGGCGGTGCTGGCTCGAAGGGCCGAATGGCCTACTCCTGCACCTATTGTCTATTGGTAACCTTCTCACACAAAGGGTGGTGGGTGTATGGGACAAGCTGCCAGAGGAGGTTGTTGAGGGAGGAACTATCCCAACATTTAAGAAACAGTTAGACAGGTACATGGATAGGACAGGTTGGAGGGATATTGGCCAGACGCGGGCTGGTGGGACTAGTGTAGATGGGACATGTTGGCCGGCGTTGGTCTCCTAATCTGAGGAAAGACATTCTTGCCATAGAGGGAGTACAGAGAAGGTTCACCAGACTGATTCCTGGGATGGCAGGACTTTCATATGAAGAAAGACTGGATAGACTCGGCTTGTACACGCTGGAATTCAGAAGATTGAGGGGGGATCTTATAGAAACTTACAAAATTCTTAAGGGGTTGGACAGGCTAGATGCAGGAAGATTATTCCCGATGTTGGGGAAGTCCAGAACTAGGGATCACAGTTTAAGGATAAGAGGGAAGTCTTTTAGGACCGAGATGAGAAAATCATTTTTTACACAATCTGTGGAATTCTCTGCCACAGAAGGTAGTTGAGGCCAGTTCATTGGCTATATTTAAGAGGGAGTTAGATGTGGCCCTTGTGGTTAAAGGGATCAGGGGTTATGGAGAGAAGGCAGGTATGGGATATTGATTTGGATGATCAGCCATGATCATATTGAATGACGGTGCAGGCTCGAAGGCCTACTCCTGCACCTATTTTCTATGTTTCTATGTTTCTATGTTGGCAAGTTGGGTCGAAGGGCCTGTTTCCACGCTGTATGACCCTATGAATCTATACGTCTTTATGTCCTGGCTGTCTAACATTGTGGATTATATATGTTGCTTATTCAGTGTCTGTCCTCTGCTGGGTTGTTAGCATCACCTCAGTTGTTGCAATGCCCTTTAATTGACCACAGTGCGTTTTTTGCCAGGAACGGGAGCACATTCAGCCGGGCTTCTTGCTCCTGGCTGCCATCCAGCAAGCTCTCCACCTCGCCGTCCATTGAGTGATGATGTTACATGGACCGCAATGCACACCAACAAAGACCAGGCTACCATCATTCACTGTCCCAGACTGCAGAGCAGAATGTCACGGGGTTAGGATGGAAACATGTTGCGCGTGGAAAGAAATCAAGGGGTAGGAATAGACAGAGGAAAGCATGGCTTAGATAGTTCCCCATAATGCTGAAAATTGTCCCCAGGCACCTATTAATGTTGGATCAAAACCTCGCTCGCAGCTGAAGGGAATCTTTGGAAGGATGAACAAAGCCTGGTGAAGGACTTGGTGACTGAGGGTCGACACAAGGTGCTGGAGTAACTCAACGGGTCAGACGGCATCTCTGGAGAAAAGAAATAGGTGACGGTTTGGGGCGGAACCCTTCTTCAGTGCTAAATATATTCGAGCGAAGGGCTGAGGGCCAAGGATGGAACTCCCCTGCCCCCTCTGACCCCAACTATCACAATGTTTAAGACACATTTAGACAGGTACATGGAGAGGACAGGTTTAGAGGAATATGGGCCAAATGCAGGCAAGTGGGTCTAGTGTAGATGGGACATGTTGGCCGTTGTGTCCAAGTCGGGCCGAAAGGCCTGTGTGTCTACACTGTACCACTTTATGACTCTATGACTGATACATTGTCAAAATGACCATATGAAGAGTCAGATGTTGAGTCAGATACTGTTTCCATGCTGTCTGAATCTATAACCCTCAACCTTGTCGTGTTTTCATCATTGTAGACTAGTGTCACTCATGTCGTGACTCATACTGTAGCTCCGCCGACAGGTTTAATAGAATGTGTTCAAAAAGGAACTGCAGATGCTGGAATATCGAAGGTACACAAAATTGCTGGGGAAACTCAGCGGGTGCAGCAGCATCTATGGAGCGAAGGAAATAGGCGACGTTTCGGGCCGAAACCCTTCTTCAGACTAATGGGGGGTGGGAGAAAGAAGGAAAAGGGGAGGAGGGGGAGGAGCCCGAGGGCGGGCGGATGGGAGGGTGGGAGGAGACAGCTAGAGGGTTAAGGAAGGGGAGGAGGCAGCAAGGGCTAGAAAAATTGGTTTAATGGGTGTCTATTAATGGGTTTAATAGAATGCCCTTTTCCTCTCTCTCCTTTAGTCTAGTGCTGTATGCTGAAATGAAGTTACCTATGCTGAATTGATAATAAAGACTTTGGATCTTATTCATATTGTGTGAGCCTTGTCCTTTCAACAATCATCCCCCCCTGACCTCCCCCTTTCCGATAAAGAAAGGTCTGTCCTCCACAAAGGCCTCACCTTTGTTTCCCTCCGCCCCCACCTCAACGAGTTCGTGGCCCACCATGACGTGGAGCTTTTCTTCCCTCACCTCCATCTCCGAGCCTTTATCTATCGGAAGGAGTCCTCACCATCCAGTGATAACCCCTTCTCCCATCTCCAACAATTTTCCTCGTAGACTCCCCTAGATGGCCTTCTACCCTCTTTGGACCTTTTCATTTCTAATTGCCGGCGGGACATCAACCGTAACTTTTCTACTCTGTATACCTACTATAACCTCACCTCCCCTCCTCTGGAAGTTCAGCCCTCCGCTCATATATTTAAGCAGTCTGAAGAAGGGTTCCGACCCAAGAAGTCACCTATTCCTTTTCTGCAGAGATGCTGTCTGACCCGTTGAGTTGCTCCAGCACTTTGCGTTAACCTTCGGTAAAAACCAGCACGGCGGCGCAGCAGTAGAGTTGCTGCCTTACAGCGCCAGAGACCCGGGTTCGATCCTGCCTACGGGTGCTGCCTGTACAGAGTCTGTACATTCTCCCCTGCACAGATTTTCTCCGGGAGCTCCGGTGTCCTCCCACACTCCAAAGACGTACCGGTTTGTAGGCTAATTGGCTCGGTACAATTGTAAATTGTCCCTAGTGTGCGTAGGATAGTGTTAGTGTGCGGGGATCGCTGGTCGGTGCAGACACGGTGGGCCGAAGGGCCTGTTTCCGCGCTGTATCTCGAAAGCAAGAGTACAAAAGAATAGCGATCATGGAATCATGTGGCTGTGTATCCATTGCTAGAACGGCCCATCTCATGAAGCAGGACACAGGGCAAATCTCTGTATCTAAACAAAATTAAACTAAAAGACCCTTGCTTCCTCTTCACTGTGGCCCCAAGCTGAATTCATTATCTTTCATCATTCTTCCATGGCGTAATTTTTAATTTATCCTTTTGTTCTCTCGCTGCATTTAACTGCCTCAGCTGATTGCTCCTCAGCATATAGTTAACGTCAAGCGCCATTGAATCTCCCAGCCCCGCCATTCTCACTTCAGTATAATGAGTGTAACAGGCTGTGTGACTCCCAGACTCACAACACAGGTCTGCTGATTCATTTTTTAACTCACTGGGGGCCAGGCAGAGCTCACGAGGTGAAAAAACAAATGGTGAGATGTCTCGGTAATTTTCAGCACAATTAACAATTCATTAATGGATGTTGGGGATGTGCGCTTGGGGAATACGTGTGTCCTGAAGAACTCACTTCTTCAGCGAGAAACAACACAGTCGCAGCCAATTGCAATGCACCGACAGAAAAAAAAACCATTTAACATTTCGCGGGTCGCTAAGATGACACAAAACTGCTGGAAACTTTAGTTTCGTTTAGTTCAGAGATACGGCGCGGAAACAGGCCCCTTTGACCCACCGGGTCCGCGTCGACCAGCGATCCCCGCACACTAACATTGTCCAACGCACACTAGGGACTATTTACAATTTTACCAAAGCCAATTAACCAACAAACCTGCATGTCTTTGGAGTGTGGGAAGCAACCGTGGAAAACCAATGGGGAGAACGTGCAAACTCCGTAGAGACAGCATCCGTAGTCAGGATCAAACCTGGGTCTCTTCAACTTAAAAAAAAAAAAATTCACAAAAATATTTGCTGGTTTACACTGAAGATAGATCTCAGCGAGTAACTCAGCGGGTCAGGCAGCATCTCTGGAGAAAAGGAATAGGTAACGTTTCCGGTCGAGACCCTTCTTCAGACTGAGAGTCAGGGGAGGGGGAAACGAGAGATATAGAAGGTACAGAGAACAAATGAATGAAAGATTTGCAAAAAGCAACAATGATCACGGAAAGGTGTCCACAATACGATACAACAAAACATTATTCATCCCCGGAGGGGGATTGGTCTGCCGGCAGTCACAACACATGAGGTACACCTTGAAATTAAAAGTTAAAACACAAGAAAAAGACAAACGACTGTTGGCTGGCTGATGTGTGCACAGTGGCTTCACCAGAACAAATGAACAAACGAACACAGACTTATCCCATGGGCAGAGGATTCTAAACTACCCTCCCCCCTTTCCCTCCATTCCCCACACCAGATCCCCCTTTGTTCTCCCACTGACCCTCACGGCTATCCCCCCAGGCCCAGTCCCCAATGTTCTTCAATGGTCCATTGTTGGCTGTGGGGAAGGTAATAATGATCAAAGATCCTATAGCAAGCAAGATAGATCACTCGACGAAAAAGACGTAGAACGGTCATGGGCAGGTTTATGGGGAATTTTCGGCCCCATTTCCGTAACCGGCTTCCGTCTCCGCACCAAAGGTCCCATAGCGGAGCAAAGATACCTAGTGCGGAGACGGAAGCCGGTTACGGAAACATCCTCGTAAAAATAAAAGTTATTTGGTAAAAATCCTCTCCTCATTTTCAGAATTATAATTTATTAACACAAACTGTTCCCCCGCAACGTTGATTACACTGCGAGTCGGGACAGGTCTGGTTGGGTCGGGTTCCTGAAATGGATGAAAAAAAAGGCCCACGTTCCGCTCCGTTGTGTACAACACGTCAGCCCATTGCATTTAGAAGGAGTGGTCTTACTCCGCTACAGGATCTTTGATAATGAGTGATATAAACAATGAAACTCAGGACAACAGTGAAACTAGTGCGACTTGGGTGGGGGAGGGACGAAGAGAGAGGTGTTGCAAGAGTTACTTGAAATTAGTGAAATCAATATTCATACCGTGGGTTGTAAGCTCCCAAGCAAAATATAAGGTGCTGTTCCACCAATTTGCGTTGGGCCTCACTCTGACAATGGAGGAGGCCCAGGACAGAAAGGTCAGAAAGTGTGGGAATGGGAAGGGGAGTTAAAGTGTTTAGCGAGACCAGGAAATCGCGAGGTCAAGGTGGACTGGGCGAATGTGTTCAGCGAAACGATCGGCAAGCCTGCGCTTGGTCTCGCCGAAATGCAGGAGTCCACACCTGGAACAGCGAATGGTTCAGTGTGATGCAACGTTAGGCAACAGGGAGAAAGAATACCAGTGAATGACATGCTTAGTACTCACAGCTTCCAAGTGAGACAGAGACAAAGCCAGCGTGTATATGAAGGAAGCTTCAAGCACGGCAATGTATCACTGGCAGAGCCAACTCCTGTCTGGGACTGTGCAACTGTGTACAACAAGATCACCTCTGTAAAACACACAGCGAGTAATAGGCAATGATTCAATCATACCCGATGCTGCAGAGCTGTGGATCACAGTGTCGCCCCTGTACATGAGCTATACACTGTAGGTACAAGGGATAGATTCATTCTCATCTGTGTGTGTCTGTACATGTGTGTGTCTGTCTGTGTGTCTTTGCCTGTGTGTGTGCATGTTTGTACAGTATGTCTGTGCCTGTGTGTCTGTGTATCTCTCTGTGTCCCCTGTGTCTGTCTCTATGCATGTATTTGTGTCTGTGTGTTTATGTGTATGTGCACGTCAGTATGTTTACCTGTGTGTGTGTCAGTGTGTCAGTGCCTGCATAAGTGTGTGTCTGTGAGTGTGTCTGCCTATTTGTTTGCGTAAGTCTGTGTGTGTCTGTGTATCTCCATGTGTCCATGCTTGAGTGTGGCTGTCTCTATGCATCTGTTTGTCTGTGTGTTAATATGTGTGTGTTAGTATGTTTGTGTATGTGTTCGAATGTGTGTGTGAGAATGTGTTATTCAGTAACAGCTCCAGCCTTTGTTCAGTTAATAGACTGAAAAAGAGATTCAAAAAGACTCTTTAGAACATCCCTGAAGAGTTTCAACACTGACACTTGCTACTGGGAACAATATGCATTGGATCATCCCGTTTGGCAAACTAGCATTAAAAATGGTGCTGATACAACAGAAGCTAGAGTGGAGGAAGCAAGGAAGAAAAGATTGTCTCAATAATATTATATATTATAGTATTCTCAATAATAGATAATATTCTCAATATTCTCAATAATCAAGAATATCGGATGGTACAGCATCCCCACGTGAAAAGGTTAAATACTTTTAAATATATAAAAGATACATGGTGGAATACTTGACTGAAGGTTGTAGCTTGTAACCTTGTAGCTTGTATTCCAAGAGAGAGATACAAGCCCAGGCTTGCCTCACGTTGATGTGTATTGAGACAATGACCGGTGCCGTTGAAATGTGTCTAACAATTGATAAGAGAGACAGGCTCAGATTCGTCGGGTAGTGATGTGTAGTGACTGAATCTTGTGACCTCTTTGGAATTTGATTAAGTGATGTAGCCATGACTATTGTGATTAAGTCACACGCTGCATAAAAACACTTTGCAAAGCTTTGTTCATTGAAGTGGTGGTGCGGGGGAAGTCAAGTGTCTTTGTTGCTTATTTGGCTGTTGTATCCCCGTCACTTCCCGGCCGATGATCAGTAAAGCTTGAGTTGGTCTACATAACGCTTTTGTGAGTTGTCTGTTTATTAACAAGTGAACCGTATCACACGTCTCTGTCACCTGTGTGGAAAGGTCTTTTGAGCCCAGACTAGTCTCGCCAGCCACGGCCATACACATTGTGATGCTGTAGAACAGGTGCCACAGTCTTACTTAAGAATGAGTGATGAACAACAGAGCAATAGTTAATAGGGAATAATTCTGCATTGTTTCAGCTTATCCATCAGGAAAGCCAGTCTTTTATTTCTGTTCTGCTTCGATTGGTGTTGGCCAGGGGAATGTAAGAGGTCGGCCAATTTCCTTGGGACACCAGTCATTATCCCGGCATCCACCGTTTCCTTCTTCCATCGCAGGCTGTGTCCCATTTGTTCATAGGCTCATATGTGATAGGAGCAGAATTAGGCCAGTCGGCCCATCAAGTCTACTCTGCCATTCAATCATAGCCAATCTATCTCCCCCCCCAACCCCATTCTCCTGCCTTCACCCCATAACCCCTGACACCCGTACTAATCAAGCTCTTAACTACATAGACTTGGAGGCATTGGTTTTGTCACTTCACACTATCATTGTTTTTTTATGTGTACGTATGCATGTATGTGTGTAGATATATATATATGTGTGTGTGTGTGTGCATTTACATTGATATTTTTTTTCTCGTTTACTATATTGTTTACAATGTACTATGATAACATATTCTGTTGTGCTGCTGCAAGTAAGAATTTCATTGTTCCATCTGGAGCATATGGCAATAAACCACTCTTGACTCTTGAATCTGTCAATCTCTGCCTTAAACATATCCATTAACTTGGCCTCCACAGCCGTTTGCAGCTATTAATTCCACAGATTCACCACCCTTTGACTAAAGAGGGCCCAAGTCCAAAGTCCAAGTTTCTATGCTCACAGGTATTGATGAGAGAGAAGCATGTGGAGACTGCAGAGTTAAGGAGGGTTGTGTGCTCATACTCTGTTGCATGTCTGTATTGGGGAGAGGAAGGGTGAGAAGTATTGGAGCACATTAGGGTGGATAAACTCCCAGGGGTTGATGCGATCTATCCCAGAAGGCTAGGGGAAGAGTGGAGATGGCTGGGATTTTTGCATCTTCAATAGCCATGGATGAGGCTCTGGAAGACTGGAGGATAGCTGACACAATCCTTTGATTCAAAAAAGGCAGGAGGGATAAACTACTGGCCTGTGAGCCTTACATCAGAGGTAGGGTTCAGTTTGGTTTAGTTTAGTTTAGTTTAGAGATACAGCGCGCAAACTGGCCCTTCGGTCCACCGAGTTCACGTCGATCAACGATCCCCGCACATTAACACTATCCTACACACACTCACTCGTGACAATTCATAATTTTACCAAGCCAATTAGCCTACAAACCTGGTCGTCTTTGGAGTGTGGGAGGAAACTGGAGAACGTGAGGAAAAAATACCGCGGTCATGGGCAGAACCTACAAACTCCGTACAGACAGCACCAATGGGCAGGATCGAACCTGAGTCCCTGGCGCCGCAAGGCAGCATCTCTACCGCTGCGCCACTGGTTCTCCGGTCTTCGGGGGACGCGCAGGATGGTGTGCGCTGACACGACAGACGATGACATCACCAGGATCGACTAATTCACCTTTTGCCATTCAGCAGCTGCCTGATCCAATGTTGGCAGAATTATTGCTCAGTCACAGCAAGAAGATCTTCAGCAATGACCCTACCACTCGTCTAGGTGTGAGGGCAAGAAACGCCCTTGATGGAGAGCCTTGAGGAACACAGCTTCTATTCTTACACAACCCCTGTGCCTGCCTCTTTTCCGGGGTTACGTCCACACCCGGGTGGTGTTGGAGAGGGGCTACGCACTGTCCACGGGCACACCTTTTTTTTTTATAATTCAAAAAATGCATTCAATTATTAAAAATAATATTACACTACAATAAAACAAACCAGATCCCACCACCATAATACAATACAAACAAATATCCTTAATAAACTACTGTACAATTATCTTACACTCTTTTTTTTCTTTTTTTTCTTTCAAAAAATGTATTCAATTATTAAAAAATAATATTTACACTGCAATAAAACAAGCCAGAACCCACCACCATAATACAATACAAACATATATTCATAATAAACTATTATACAATTAAGATACAATCCTTATTGAGGATACATTCAACACCCTGTGGAGCCCAGCGGTCCTGGAACTCCCTCAGGGTGCCTGTGGACAGGGCGTATTCCCTTTCTAACCCCACCCGGGCACGGACGTAACCCCGGAAAAGGGGCAGGCAGCCGGCTCGGGTAAAGCCCTCCACCGCCTGGTGCCTTGACTCGCGGATGGCCTGCTTGACCGTCCACGGGCACCCTGGGGATTTCTGGGATGCTGGGCATTCAACTGCGGGGGGTTGAATGCATCCTTGAAAAGGATTGTAACATAGTAGTATAGCAGTTTATTTAGTATATTTGTTTGTCTTGTATTATGGTGGTGGGTTCTGTTTTGTTTTATTGTATTGTAAATATTATTTTTGATAATGAAAAAAAAACAAATAAACATGGCAGCTCAAATCACTCAAAGACCGTCCCCCAATATCTTACGTCCTGAAATAAATCTGAAGCTTAAAAGCCTCGTTCGTTACCTGTGGCGGATGGAGGTTACAGGAGCAAAAGGGGACATGGGACCAAAAAGCACTCAAGACAAGCGTATCAGTTTAGCGCAGTTCAAGCAGAAAAAGTAATTTCCCTGCAAGTAAATATTTCATATTTGTTGAATAAAGATTTGTGAGCACCTTTCAGACACAGCGCAGTGTGATTCATCAAGGGTGTATTCAGACAGCAGGGTGTTCTGCTGCCTCGTGGAGAGAATGCTGCTCAGATAAAAAATGTGAGCACTCGGGTATCAGGTTCTCATAGAGGAAGCTGAAGGATGAATAACAAAGATCTTATGCTATAAGATCTTTGATGAATACTATGCCGTTCACAGTCCACTGACAGCCCAAAACTCTTTGCACATCGATAGATCGGGTAGACGCACAGAGACTCTTGCCCAGAATACTCTTGCCCACTCCAACGACATATAGGTTTGTTGCTTCACTAGTCTGAAGAAGGGTCTCGACCCGAAACGTCACCCATTCCTTCTCTCCAGAGATGTTGCCTGTCCCGCTGAGTTACTCCAGCTTTTTGTGTCTATCTTCGGTTTAAACCAGCATCTGCAGTTCCTTCCTACACTGCAGGTTTGTAGGTTAATTGGCTTTGTGGGTAAAATTGTAAATTGTCCCTAGTGTGCGTAGGATAGTGCTAGTGTGTGGGGGATCGCGGATTGGTGCGGACTTGGTGGGCTGAAGGGCCTGTTTCCACGCTGTATCTCTAAACTAAACAAAAAAAGTTGGGGAATCGAGAACCAGAGGACACAGTTTTAAAGTAAGGGGGGAAAGATTCTATAGGAATCTGAGGGGTAACTTTTTCACACAAAGGGTGGTGGATGTATGCAACAAACTACCAGAGGTGGTAGGTGAGGCAAGGACTATTTCAACGTTTAAGAAACAATTAGACAGGTACATGTTAAGGACAGGTTTAGAGGGATATGGGCCAAATGCAGGCAGATGGGGTATGTTGGTTAGTGTGGGCAAGTTGGGACGTAGGGCCTGTTTCCACACTGTATCACTCTATGACTCTATTCCTTCCATCCCTGAGGCTACGCTGTACAGAGGACATGATCCGTAAGCCTCTGGACCCTGTCCCATTGCGTGGGAACATGGAATTTGGTTAACAATTCAGATGAAGAATTTGGCATCATCAATGTGGCAACAATAGGATTCGGCATTTATCAATGCGGCATTAAAAGTTGGCCTCCCCATAGCACAACAATACAGTAACTGACTGGGATCAATACAGTCTGAAGGGGCTCAGCTGGTATCATCATTCCACCATAGGGAAACTGTCAGAGTCAACCCAATACCACGAGAAATGGCCAGAGAGCAATAAAGTATGAAAGCAATTAGTTGGATCAATAAGGCACTTTACAAAACGTGGAGTGATAGGACATGGAATACTCGCCTTATTCCTTTCATGCCCGCAGTCTGTTCCATTCTATTCTCCTGTTGTTCCAATCCAGGACTGACCTACCCATCTCAGTAGTAGACCCTCCTCGGTCATGACTGACCATGGGTGATGCGTCCTGGTCGGATGCAAGCCTCGGCGATGTCATATGGAGGACAGGCTGTTGCCCATGCAGCACGTCCCCCCTCTCCACGTCGCTAATCGAACCAAAGGATCGAACCAGGGCCGTTACAGTTTGGCACCAACGCTGTCGCAGGAGCTGCCAGAGCGAGGTTGTAGACAACGACGAACAGCCTTAGGGGCTCCGACTCTGGATTTTCTTGAGGTTTACTCCAGGAGCCTTTTCCATGACTGGATATGGGCACAAGGCAGTGGAGGTTTTAAATCAGAGTTTTCCCTCTCTAGGATGGACTGCCTTCCCAGGCTGACGAGCCCCATCTACCCGAGACTCGTGGGGGCGGGAGCGTCTACCTTCTCGTGCAGGTCTATAGCACCTGCCCACTACCCATCTCACTCCATATATAACCGGTCATGCTTCCTACCCACCCAGTCAATATTCCCTCTCGTAGATCAGCAGGCCCATGGAATCTCCTCCCACAACCTATGTACGTTCTCCCCCATCATGGACTCCCTCCATCCATTACATCTTCTCCCACACTCCATGTAAACTATTCCCATTGTGAACTTTCCCCACCCTCCTGAATCTCCCTTTACACCACATGTAATGACCATGCTGTGGTCTCCATACAACCACTGGCCCGCCGACTTCAACCCACGTCAACCTGTGCGTACTCTGTGTAGTTTAGTTTAATTTAGAGATACAACGTGGATACAGGCCCTTCGGCCCGCATATTAACACGATCCTACACACATTAGGGACAACTTTTACATTCAACAAACCAATTTATCCACATACCTGCACGTCTCTGGAGTGTGCGGGGAAACCGAAGATCTCGGAGAAAACTCACGCAGGTCACGGGGAGAACATGCAAACTCCGTACAGACAGCACCCGTAGTCGGGATCGAACCGGGGTCTCCGGCGCTGCATTCGCTGTAAGGCAGCAACTCTACCGCTGCTGCGCCACGGTGACCGCCCATGGAATCTTCTCTGCACTGTGAATCTCCTCACATGTCCTGTTCACTCTCTACTAGTGGTCTTTCCTTGCAACGAGGAAGGATTCTGGGCTCTTCCCGCTCGTCCATTCGTTCTGCGGACCCTCTCACCCCATATTTCTCCACCGTGACTAGTTGCCTTCCAGGGCATTACGTTCTCCAGTCATTTCTATAAGTCAGCCTTCCGTACTGAATCAAAGGAGTCAGCTACTATTAAATTTAAGCCAAAAGAGTCTGTTGACAGTAATGTGATGCAAAAGGAGTTCAGTGACACTCAGTCTGAAACCAATTTAGTATCAAAAATGCCCAATCTACAGGACATTAAACCGTCACTTCTGCATGGCAGCATACACCCTTGCAAAGTTGACCCTGTTTAAGGAGTGCTCAATCACTGTCATTCATTTTAAGCAAGGCTATCAGGTTTAGGATGTCAGCTGAAGCCCTTGACCAGATTCTTGTTCTGCTGTTGATAGCTGTTGATCATTCTCCACACACTGCGCAGAGATAGCAGTGAGGTCATTGTTGTCCTGTGTTCTCACGGCAGTAGGTGTAGTGAGAAATGATTATTATCTGCGTTAGAAGGTCCAAATTATTGAACAGCAGCATCATGCGGCTGCATTAAGTAGTACATGTTTTATGCGTTAATCTTCAACACTAATCCAACAAATGCAAAAATAAAATAACGTTTCAAATTATTGAATAACAGCATCATACAGGCGTACATGTATGGTCTATTTTGGCTCAGCCACCAAGCATGACATCCGGAGGCTGCAGTGCATCGTTCGATCAGCCGAGAAGGTTATTGGCTGCAACCTTCACCCCCCCCCACCCCATCGACGAACTGTACGAACAGAATCTCTGGAATTCTCTGCCACAGAAGGTAGTTGAGGCCAGTTCATTGGCTATATGTAAGAGGGAGTTAGATGTGGCCCTTGTGGCTAAAGGGATCAGGGGGTATGGAGAGAAGGCAGGTGCAGGATACTGAGTTGGATGATTAGCCGTGATCATATTGAATGGCGGTGCAGGCTCGAAGGGCCGAATGGCCTACTCCTGCATCTATTTTCTATGTTTCTATGTACACTGTAAGGGCCAGGAAGCGAGCGGGTAAGATCATCTCTGACCCTTCTCACCCTGGCCACAAACTCTTTGAATCACTTCCCTCTGGAAGGCGACTCCGGACTCAAAGCCGCCACAGCCAGACATAAAAACAACTTTTTTCCACGAGCAGTAGCTCTACTCAACAGCCCAAAGTCTGTCGCACTATGTGCTTTATCTTTTTTCTACATTGTGTTTTACACTAATATTTTATTTTTGCACTTTTTTCTTAGAGATGCAATTTATGAATCGTTAATGTTTTTGTGTATTTGAGTCCATTTGTCCGTGATGTTGCTGCAAGTATGATTTTCATTGTACTCGTACCTCATCATATTTAGTTTAGTTTACTTTAGAGATACAGCGGGGAAACAGGATCTACGGCCCACCGAACCTGCACCGACCAGCGATCCCCGCACATTAACATTATCTTACCTGCACGCATTCAGGACAATTTACACTTTATATCAAGCCAATTAACCTACAAACCTGCACGTTTTTGGAGTGTGGGAGGGAACGTAAGATCTCGAAAAAAAACCCACGTGGTCACAGGGAGAACGTACAAACTCCGTACAGGCAGCATCCGTGGTCGGGTTCGAACCCGGGTCTCCGGCGCTGCAAGGCCTATAAGGCAGCAACTCTACTGCTGCACCACCGTGGCTGCCCTAACATAGACTCTGCACCATAGCTTTCATCCCCGACCCCTCATCTACGCCCCTTACTCATCAAGGCCCCAAGTACATCCAAGGTGGTCTACACACAACCGTACTAACAGGAAGGGACCATGAACAGGGAACAACACTACCTGCGTTTTAATATGATAGACGGAAAACCTATTTTAATCAAAGAATCATCCTCAAGCACGCTCTACTCTCTGATTGATTACCACTTTTTTAAGACTCAAGCAGCTTTGGTGAGGAATGCTTGTAAAACTCGGAAAGTAATTATACTGCTGTGAAGATTTGTTACTCTATGTGTAAACTCTCCCCGGCAAGGTAAACAGCGACGGCTGTTGTTTTGCTATGAAATATTCAATTTTCTCAAGTTACCAACACAACATCTATCCATTATGCATTATATATTAAAAAAAAGACATGTCTGACATTACAGACGAGAGGCTGAAATATGTCACAAAATCTTCAAAGCACAGAATGGAAAGCCTCACTGATTTCCACTCGCTGTGTGAGGTTTTGCAGAAACCTGCTGACCTCTGCTCACCCTGCATTTAAAGCAAAGGTCGCAATACCAGCTAAGGATAACTGAGCTCCAAACCCCGAGGGAATGTAATCCATGTTTTATGCAAACTGAAGGCAACAAAAAGACTTCAATTTATAGAGTGTGTTTCACAATTTCAAAAAGTCTTCCAATGCTTCCCGACCGATAAAACACTTCTTGAAACATAGTCACAGTTGTGATGGAGCAGCCAATATGGATTTTACAAACTCCAATGAGCAGTAATTCAAAAAATGACTGGATTATCTATCTTAACTCATATCAGTTAATATAAGATAAGGATATATGTTCACCAAGGCATGGCAGGGGGGGGGTCATAACTCTTCGTAGATACAGCACCATGGGGTATCGGTTCCATTCTCCCAAGGACATTGATCTCAGGGATCAAGAGTACAAGGTTACTGAGGAGAGGGACGTCGCTTGGCGGGCCGAGCTGGTCGAGGGCGACGGAGGTGGTCCTGCAGCAGCCAGGGGTTTACCCGGGCTTACTTGGATCTGGGGAGCTCCTGTGCATCCAAGATGTGGACCAAACTTTGGACTTTGTGGAGTTTTTCTTTTATCTTTTGTAAATGGCACCAAGATATAGCGAGGGGTGCAGGAGTTTCACTGTACAGTGTATAGTGCCAATAAAGAACCATTGAACCCTCAATAGTACACTAGATCTATTACTCTCCCAAAATATGGCAAACTGTTCGATGTTATACCGCTATCCAGTCAACAGCGGTATTTTCCCAAGAGGTTTAGAAGTTGGAGACTTGCCTTATCATTGGCAGAGTGAGGCTAAACGCGAATTGGAGGAACAGCATCTCATGTTTCGCTTGGGCAGCTTACAACCCAGTGGCATGAAGATTGATTTCTCTAACTTCAAGTAACCCCTGCATTCTCTCTCTCCCCATCCCTCCCCCACCGAAGTCGCACCAGGTTCCCGTTCTCACCGAGCAAACATCTAACAATGGCCTCTTCATCGTTACATTTTTGCATATCTTTCATTCATTTGTTTAGATTGGTTTAGTTTAGAGATATAACGCAGAAACAGTCCCTTCGGCCCAGTGAGTCCACACCAACCAGCCATCGCCGGACATTAACACTACCCTACACAAACTAGGGACAATTTCACCAATTCTACCAAGCCAATTAACCTACAAACCTGTACGTCTTTGAAATCTGGGAGGAAACCAAAGTTCCCAGAGAAAACCCACGCAGGTCACGGGGAGAACTCTGTACAGACAGCACCTGTAGTCGGGATCGAATCCAGGTCTCTGGCGCTGCAAGCGCTGTACGGCAGCCACTCTACTGCTACGCCGACCATGCTGTCCCAAATTATTTGTTATTCGTTCTACATCTCTCTACATCACTGTCTATATCTCTCGTTTCCCTTTCCCCTGACCAGTCTGAAGAAGGGTCTCTGCCCACAACGTCACCCATTCCTTCTCTCCAGAGATACTGCCTGTCCCGCTGAGTTACTCCAGCTTTTTGTGTCTTTCTTCGCCTTATCATTGATCTGGAGTACCACAATGACAAGATAGCATCTCAATAGCACAATGCAGACTCGTCAAGCATCTTGCTTGGCCGTATAATTAAATTACTTTTCCTGCTGACTGTGGCTGTTTTGTGTGTGTGAACATCTAACACATTAATCAATTTTTTTGTCCTTTTCTTTTAGATGAAAGATTCTCACTGCCTTCTCCCAGTGTTAATGGGGCAGTAAAAGTCTCTAAATGGTCTTGTACACAATGTATGGCTGACATTGTGTAAAGTGGAGCCGACCGCAGGGTATCCAAAGTGCTCGTCAGACAGTAACTTATCTGTTTAAGGCAACAGGTCTCCATTCCATGGAGGTCAGGGGAATCTGACGGAACCAGGCCCGGTGTTGCAGTAGCTGGTTACCTGTAGTGTGGACGCATGCTCACTGCTGTTAGACATAATCCACGTTTACAAAGCCCACCCATCTCTGTGACTTAACTTCATGCCACTAATTCCAGCCACTATCCAACACATGGACGGCACAGTGACTCAGCGGTAGAGTTGCTGCCTGACAGCACCGGTGATCCAGGTTCGATCCTGGCCACGGGTGCTGTCTGTACGGAGTTTCTACTTTCTCCCCGTGACCTGTGTGGGTTTTCTCCGGGTGCTTCGGTTTCCCCCCACACTCCAAAGACTCACAGGTTTGTAGGTTAATTGGCTTTGGTCAGGAGTATAAATTGTCCCCAGAGTGCAGGATAGTGCCAGTGTATGGGGATAGCTGGTCAGCGTGGACTTGTTGAGCCGAAGGAATTGTTTCCGCACTGTGTCTCTAAACTAAACTACAGTAATCTAGGGGCCCCGATTCCATCTCCCTAATGCTTGCAGAGTCTGAGTAATCTCAGCCAAAACCAAGACTATGGCTTTGAATCAGGGACCCAAACCATCGCTACGGCAGGCCACTTTCACCATTGTAACCAGGCTGATTCACTCTCTGCCTTTAACTTAATTCATCTTGGAACTCTCATTTGCATCTTTGTACTTTCTGAACTCTCCGTCTCAATGCTATCCCGGTCCATCTTCCATTATCATCCAAAACCCCTCTCTACGCCAACCTTCAGTCTCAGAAAGTCCTGTGGCCCCTTTACTCCTGTGTTTCAGACCTGCATTGTATCATATTTTAACAGCATCTCCACTGAATGCTACCACATGTTTCCTTGCCCATTATGTAGGAAGGAACTGCATATGCTAGTTTAAACTGAAGATAGACACAAAGATGAAACCCATGCAAAATATGAGGTGCTGTTCCACCAATTTACACTGGGCCTCACTCTGACAATGGAGGAGGCCCAGGACAGAAAGGTCAGTGTGGGATTGGCAGGGGGAGTTAAAGTGTTTAACAACCAGGAAATCAGGTAGGTTTAGGCGGACTGAGCGCAGATGTTCAGCGAAACGCCTACACTTTAAACATTGCCCCTCTCATCTTGAAACTTTGACCTCAACTCCTTGATATTTTCACCTTTGGCATGACTGGGCCCTGAACTTTGGCACACTCTGCCCAAAGCTCTTTGATCTTTCGCTCGCCTGCAGTCCGTTTGTTTTTACTTTTTTACTTTTTTGTGTTGTTTTTTTCGTTTTGTCTAGCTAAGTTTTTGTTTTTTTAGGTTGTGTTTATGTGTGTGGGGGGGGGGGGGGTGGGGGGTTGAAACAGGGCTTGCTGTTTCTTCCTTCGGGGGAATGCGACTTTTTTGTCGTATCCCCCTTCTCTGCGTCCGTCTGCGCTGAGGCCTAATGGCGGAGCTGGCGACCTCGAGGCTCCGGAGGCAGAGCCTGTCAGGACTCGCCCTGGGCTCGCTCCCGTGAGGGCGGTCCGGCTCGGGGCTGGAACGGTGCTCCCGTGAGGGGCTGTGACGCTCCCGTGAGGGCGGCCTGGCGCGGGGCTGAGACGCTCCCGTCGGGGCGGCCCAGCTCGAGGGAAACGGCGCTCCCGTTTGGGCGGCCCAGCCCGAGGGAAACAGCGCTCCCGTGGGGGGCGGCCCAGCTCGAGGGAAACGGCGCTCCCATGGGGGCGGTCCAGCTCGAGGGTGGAACGGCGCTCACGTGAGGGCGACCCGGCTCGGGGCTGGAACGGTGCTCCGGTGGCTGAGACGGCATTCTGGTGGCGGTGACCTGAGTCCGGGGTTCGGCCGCGGGCCAGTGGACGACATCGTCAACAGCTGCGTCCGCTGGACTGGAGGGCGGCAGCTTCGACCACCCCGGGCCGCGGTGTTTGAACCGGCCCGTTTGCGGGGTGCGGTGAGCCGCGGGACTGATCTACCATCGCCCGGTGGGGAATCGCCTCAGCGCAGAGGGAGAAGAGGAGGGAAGAGACTGTCTGTTCTGTTGTCTATTATTGTATTATTGTATGTATGACTGCAGGCACGAAACTTCGTTCAGACTGAAAGGTCTGAATGACAATAAAGGAAATTCAATTCAATTCAATGTACTGATTCAAAGTAGGTATAACTTGAGGAGGTTTTACGGTGTAGGAGACTAAATGAACAAGAAGGAACTGCAGATGCAGGTTTACACTGAAGGTAGAATCAAAAAGCCGGAGTAACTCAGCGGGTCAGGCAGCATCTCAGGAGAGAAGGAATTGGTGACGTTTCGGGTTGAGACCCTTCCTCAGACTGAGAGTCAGGGGAGAGGGAAACTAGAGGTATAAAATGGTATGGAATAAATCGGAGCCCACAATGGTCCATTGTTGGGTGAGGCGGAGGTGATACATTAATTGGCTGCTGTAAATTGTCCCTGGTGTAGACGTGAGGGGTAGAATCTGGGGGCAGTCGATGAGATAGAGGCCAAAATTAAAAAATAGGATTAACATAAATGAGTTGTCAATGGTCAGTGTGGATAAGATGGGCCAAAGGGCCTCTTTCCGTGCTGTGTGACTCGATGACTCAATCTGCGATGTTCCTCTCTGATTTGATGCATTGTAAATGTATTGACGGTGTTAAATACCTTGGGACATTTTACAGCATTGAAGGTGTTGTAATAATGCAAGTTGTAATCCCTGACACCTTGTTTGGTGGCTTGTCTCTCACCTGGCAGATATTAAAAGAGATTGATCAGAAAATTCCTGCCGGCTATTTCCCTGTCAGCCTAATTGTCCATACCCATAAATCGTGTGCAAGCATAAATCTCCAGGGCTGCACAGTTAGTGGTTGTTTTAAAACCGTCACTATTTTGCAAGGTGTGCAAACTAATTCTCGGAACCCATTAGTTTCAGGGCAATATGGGCTGTTCATCCATCTTCTCCAGTGGAAAGGACGTTCCCGCTGGCGGGAGAGTCTAGGACCAGAGGACATAGCCTCAGAATTAAAGGGCGCTCTTTTAAAAATGAGATGAGGAGGAGCTTCTTTAGTCTAAGGGTAGTTAATCTGTGGAACTCATTGCCACAGGGCTGTGGAGACCAAGTCAGTGGATATTTTTAAGGCAAAGATAGACAAATTCTTGATTAGAACGGGTGGCAAGGGTTATGGGGAGAAGGCAGGAAAATGGGATTAGGAGGCAGAGATCAGCCATGATTGAATGGGGGAGTGGACTCGATGGGCCGAATGGCCTAATTCTACTCCTGTAACTTGTGAACTTGTGAATGTGTGATAGAAACATAGAAACATAGAAAATAGGTGCAGGAGTAGGCCATTCGGCCCTTCGAGCCTGCACCCCCATTCAATATGATCATGGCTGATCATCCAACTCAGTATCCTTTGGGATTACTGAAATAGGGGTCGCATTGCCTGATATTTAGCTAGTTAGGCTGTGGTTTAATTAAAGTGTTCAAGTTATTAGGCAAAAGTTTTGTTTATTTTAGAGATACACAATGGACACTGGCCCATCGGCCCATCAAGTCCATGCCAACCAGTGATCACCAGTACACCAGTTCTATCCTACACACACACACTAGGGATAATTTGCAGAAGCCAATTAACCTACAAAGTCTGAAGAAGGGTCCCGATTAGAAATGTCACATATCCTTTTCCTCCAGGGATCATGCCTGACCCTTTGAATTACTCCAGCACTTTGTGTCTATCTTTGGTATAAACCAGTATCTGCAGTTCTTTGTTTCTACAACCTATGAACGTCTTTGGAGTGTGGAAGGAAACCGGAGCACCCGGAGGAAATCCACACAATCATCAGGGAGAACATACAGACAGACAGCACCCGTGGTCAGGATCGAACCTGGGTCTCGGGCGCTGGAAGGCAGCAACTCGACCGCTGCGCCACCATTCTGCACTAAGTGTTGGATTAATCATGGCAGGCCAATGATATTGGGATTGTCTGAGTTTCACTTTTTTTAAATCTGGATCTGGACAAGATAGCATTTGTCCCATTTGGGATGAGCAGAATTCACTCAGTGAAGGAAAGTCAATCAATCAATCAATCAATCAATCAATCAACCAATCAACCAATCAATCAATCAATCAATCAATCAATCAATCAATCAATCAGTTTTATTCATCACATACACATGTAAGTGCAGTGAAATGAATCAAAGTACAATAAAAAAAGAACAAACAATACACAATAAAATTACACAAACGTCCACCACAGCATTCTTCACTGTGGTGGAAGACACAAAGTACAGTCATTCCTCCTCCATTGTTCATCCTTGGTTGGGGCCATAAGACTCCGTAGTTGCCGCTACGGACGGCCCGATGTACAGGCCCTCTCGTTGGGATGGTTGAAACTCCGATATCAGGACGGTCGAACACACTCCGCGGCTTGGAAGTCCCGAATCGGCGTAATATACCCCCGCAGCAAAGACCATGCGTCCCGTGAACATCTGGGCCGAATGGAGCCTCGTCGGCAGTGCTGAGCCTCGGTGGTGGTGGGGCCTCAGCAGTGGTGAAGCCTCGGTGGCGGTGGGGCCTCAGCAGTGGTGAGCCTCGTGGTGGTGGGGCCTCAGCAGTGGTGAAGCCTCAGTGGCAGTGGGGCCTCAGCCGTGGTGAGCCTCGTGGCGGTGGGGCCTCAGCAGTGGTGAAGCCTCGGTGGCGGTAGGGCCTCAGCAGTGGTGAAGCCTCGGTGGCGGTGGGGCCTCAGCAGTGGTGAAGCCTCGGCGCTGGCGGTGAAGCCTCGGCAGCAATGGTGGGACCTTGACGGTGGTGAAGCCTCATGGGTCGACCCGCGGTTGGCGGTCGATGAGAGTGTGGGGGGACCGCCGTGAGGGAGGGGGGGAACAAAGGAGGAGCCGCCGTTCGTTGTCAGCGCCCGTAGTTGGTCGTGGTCGCCATTCGTATACCTTGGGTACGCAAGCAAAGAATTCCACTGCACCTTGTCACATGTGACAATAAAGAACTCCATTCCCTTCCATTACAAGATGTCTGCTTCTTGCTGAGATGGGTGCCTCTAACCCACCACCAGCCATTACAGTGCCCGGTTAATGCGTTAGGTCTGATGCCCTGAGTCAGAACTAGAAAAGGGAGATATCGAAGAAGTTTGAGGTTCCGAAGAAGGTAGTGGAAAAGTGGATAGGACAAAGAGGAATTTTGGGAAAAAGTGAGATCAGGATCGCTGTGGGGATAAATCACCCCGTGGAATTGGTTAATGGGGCCAGCTAAGAGGTGATTATGCTTTCTTTTTTTTATGTGTTATGTGTTGTTGATAGGTGGGTAATGGGACATGCTGTGCTAATGACTCAGAACTAACTTGTTTTTTTTTTCTTTTTCTCAGTTCTGACAAAGTATCTTCAACCCAAAACATTAAGTGCGTTTCTCTTTCTGCAGATGTTGCCCGATCTTCTGGTTCCAACCTTTTCTGTTTGTGATTTTTTTTCCCGTCTATGGACCCCAATGTCAGGACCAGCTGGGCATTATGTTCACATCACAAGTCAGAAGGCAAAAGGAACAGCTATGGTGCAAGGGCCAGGCACTCGACTTACATACATACAGTAGATACATGGAAAATAGGTGCAGGAGTAGGCCATTCGGCCCTTCGAGCCAGCACCGCCATTCACAAGTTCACGTTATAGGAGTAGAATCTCACGATAGTTTACATTCATGTTATTCTTTAAACAAGAATTTTCTTCCTGGTTATAACCCATACGTTATCTTGGAAAAGGACCACAAAGAGAAATGCTTGTCCGCAGCAGGCTTCATCTGATGTTCATATCTGAATAAGGCATCCGCCCAGAGAACCTGAAGGCTCAGCGGTCCACAGCAAAGAATTGGTCCACAGAACCGCGGACCCACACGGAGGTCCCGAATGTGTGGTGAACCGCAGACCCACCCGGAAGACCCAAATTCGTGGTGGAACGCGACCTGTCGAGGGAAGCCGCAGGGCCCAGTCCCTGTTAGTCACCTGGAGACTGGAGAACCGATAAGGAGGGAGGAGCTGGATACGTCAGACGTGAGGGGCAAGGGCCGGTAGGAGGGTGAATCGGGGTGATGCCTCCAGCGCCATCAAGGTCGCCTGTAGGAGGTGCCCCCGGGGCACAGAGATGGCCGGGCGAGGAGAGGGATGTTGGATTGTGGGCCGATCCGGTCGAAGGCGACGGAGGTAGGCCCTGCAGGAGCCTGGGGCTCGCCTGGATCAGGAACCCCTCCAATACACCGACCGGACTTTGGAAATGGCGCCAAAACATGGCGGCACCTGCATGTGTAAGTATGCAAGAAGAATTTCACTGTTGGACATGTGACAAATAATGTAGCTCCATTAATGTCTGTTTTAGGTCAATGGGGAGAGAAACAGGGACAGTAAATAAAATATTAACAGAAATTCCTAAATTCAACTGATGTCCTGATAGATTTACATACCCGGAGAGGAGAGGAGGAGCTGTTTCTCTGAGTTTAGGTTGGGCATCGTTGGATACTGGACACAAGCAGCCAAGATTGGGAATGGGATGGGGAAATAAAGGGCTAGGGAACTAGTTTAGTTTTTTAGGGTTTTTTTTGTTTTTAGAGATACAGTGGAACCAGGCCCCTCAGCCCACCAAGTCCACACTGACCAATGATCACTCCATACGCTCGTTATATCCCACATACCAATGTACAGAAGTCAATTAATCTACAAACATGCACATCTTTGGAATGTGGGAGGAAACCGGAGACCCGGAGAAAACCCACCTGGTCACAGGAAGAACGTGCAAACTCCACACAGACAGCACTAGTATTCATGATCAAATCTGGGTCTCTGGAGCTGTTGGGTAGCAACTCTACCGTTGCGCCACCGTGCTGCCTTGGGTTATTCTTGCAGACTCAACACAGGCGTTCTGCAAAGCCACCCCCCAACGTGTTTGAAGGAACTGCAGATGTTGGTTTAAACTGAAGATAGACACAAAATGCTGGAGTAACTCAGCGGGACAGGTAGCATCTCCGGAGAGGAGGAATGGGTGACGTGTTGGGTCGTGGGTAGGAATGGGTGACGTTTTGGGTCTGAAGAAGGGTCTCGACCCGAAACGTCACCCATTCCTTCTATCCAGAGATGCTGCCTGTACTGCTTAGTTACTCCAGCATTTTGTGTATCGGTAGGGGGTAGGGGGGGGGTCTGCTGAGAATGAAGGGGGACTCGGCGGTGCGGGTGGGGCGGGTCTGCTGCCATGTGCGGTGAACTGTGCACTGCCTGGGCGAGGTCTGTTACACAATTCTACCAGGTTGTACGCAAAACAAAGCATTTCGCTGTACCTAGCTGTGTGTGACAGTGACTTATCATTGAATCATTGCAATTGTTCAGTGTGTAGTAGGCCACGTCATGAACACTGGATGCAGCCTACCGAGCATGTAGGAGACTGGACCACACAAGGAACTGCAGTTGCTGGCATCTTGAACAAAACACAAGGTGCTGGCTTAACTCAATGGGTCAGGCATCATCTGTGGAGGGAATGGATAGGGCGACATTGTGGGCTGACACCTTTCATCATTTGACTACTCAAGCTTGTCCTTCCAAGACAAAGCTCATCATCAACCTCAGCACCAATATCCAACACCATTGCTCCATCACTAATTCCCTTATATTCACATCTATTGGGTTCTATTTTAAATGAAATCAGTATCTGAGCCTTCACAGCCTGCCGGAGCAAAGGTTTGCAATAATTCACCACTCTCACACATGAAGATGACACCACTGTAGTGGGCCGGATATCAGACAATGGCGAGACGGAGCACAGGAAGGAGATTGGGAACCTCACAACCTGGTGCCAAGGCAACGATCTCTCCCTCAATGTCAGCAAGACAATGGAGATTGTGATTGACTTCAGGAAGCAAAGCAGTACACACGTTGGTACAACGACTAGGGTGGGGGGAAGGGATGGAGAGAGAGGGGATGCAAGGGTTACTTGAAGTTGAAAAAAAACAACCTTCATACCCCTGGGGCAAGAGTTGCCCAAGCGAAATATGAGGTGCTGTTCCTCCATTTTGCATATCAAGGTAGATAGAAATAAGTTCCCTGGGACGAGGATGGCCTTAAACTGTTGACCCAGCTGGAAAGTGCTGTCAATCTTGGGGAGCATGGTAAAAGGTGGCAACGTAGAATAAGGAGGAGGGTCTGGAAGCTATGGAGAAAACTACAGTTTAGTTTACTTACGGATAAGTCTATAGCCACGTGTACCGAGGTCCAGTGAAAAGCTTTTGTTGCGTGCTATCCAGTCAGCGGCAAGGCATTAAATCAGTGACTGCCTTGGAGGCAATAGTTTGATATTCAAAGGTACACAAAAGTGCTGGAGAAACTCAGCGGGTGCAGCAGCATCTATGGAGCGAAGGAAATAGGCAACGTTTCGGGCCGAACACCTTCTTCAGACCCCTCTGTGATCCCCCTTTAGCCCCCTCTGTGATCCCCCTAAAAGCCCCCCATCTGTGATCCCTCTAAAAGCCCCCCCTCTGTGATCCCCCTAAAAGTTTCGGCCCGAAACGTTGCCTATTTCTTTCGCTCCATAGATGCTGCTGCACCCGCTGAGTTTCTCCAGCATTTTTGTGTACCTTCGATTTTCCAGCATCTGCAGTTCCTTCTTAAACAGTTTGATATCCAATGTTGGGACAAGGCTGCTGAGGTTAATGAGTAGTCAATGCTCAGAAATTAATAATTGTAAGAAAAGTGTGGTGCAGAAATGATTGTCATTGAAAGCCAATATAAATCCCTGGGAGCTGATCATGTTTAAGCTGAGGAGATCATCAGGCAGCTGCGTAAATAATGGATGCATTGGTTGTCATTTTCCAGAAGTCTATAGATTAGTCTTTTTTTGACACCTCCATCTCCATCCCAAATGGATACTTTAGCTGTAATTATCTCCTTTAATCTCACCCACAGCTGCATCAACTACACCTGCTCTCATCCTGTCTCATGTAAGAACTCCATTCTCTTCTCCCAGTCTCTCTATCTCTTTTGTATCTGCTCTGATGAGACTTTCCACTCCAGAGCTTTTAAGACCTTTTTTCCCTCAACCATTTATTCCTCCTCTGCCATCCTAGACTGAGCTGACCGACATCCACTATAAACCCACTGACTCCCATGGCTATCTGGACTACACTTCTTCCCACCCTGCTTCCTGTAAGGACTCCATCCCCTACTCCCAATTCCTCCGTCTATGCCGCATCTGCTCCCAGGATGATGCGTTCCACACCAGGGCATCTGAAATGTCCTCATTCTTCAGGGAACAGGGGTTCCCCTCCTCCACCATAGATGAGGCTCGCACCAGGGTCTCTTCCATACCCCGCAACACTGCTCTCTCTCCCCATCCCCGCACTCGCAACAAGGGCAGAGTCCCCCTAGTCCTCACCTTTCACCCCACCAGCCGGCACATACAACAAATAATCCTACGTCATTTCCGCCACCTCCAACGTGACCCCACCACTCGCCACATCTTCCCACCTCCCCCTATGTCTGCCTTCCGCAAAGACCGCTCCCTCCACAACTCCCTTGTCAATTCTTCCCTTCCCTCCCGTACCACCCCCTCCCCGGGCACTTTCCCTTGCAACCGCAAGAAATGCAACACCTGTCCCTTTACCTCCCCCCTCGACTCCATTCAAGGACCCAAGCAGTCGTTCCAGGTGCGACAGAGGTTCACCTGTATCTCCTCCAACCTCATCTATTGCATCCGCTGCTCTAGATGTCAGCTGATCTACATCGGTGAGACTAAGCGGAGGTTGGGCGATCGTTTCGCCGAACACCTCCGCTCAGTCCGCAAGAACCTACCTGACCTCCCGGTGGCTCAGCACTTCAACTCCCCCTCCCATTCCCAATCCGACCTCTCTGTCCTGGGTCTCCTCCATTGCCAGAGTGAGCAACACCGGAAATTGGAGGAACAGCACCTTATATTCCGCTTGGGGAGTCTGCATCCTGCGGGCATGAACATTGAATTCTCCCAATTTTGTTAGCCCTTGCTGTCTCCTCCCCTTCCTCAGCCCTCGGGCTGTCTCCTCCCATCCCCCAGCCCTCGGGCTCCTCCTCCTCCTTTTTCCTTCCTTCACCCCGCCACCCCCTATCAGTCTGAAGAAGGGTTTCGGCCCGAAACGTTACCTATTTCCTTCGCTCCATAGATGCTGCTGAACCCGCTGAGTTTCTCCAGCATTTTTGTGTACCCACCATGTCTTCTCTGTTTCTCACACCCCTGTTCGCAAACCCTCTCATCCTGGTCAGAGCAGGGAATCCCCCCCCTGTCCCCAGCTTCTATCCTACCAATCTTGTAGGAAGGAACTGCAGTTGCTGTTTGAGACCAAAGATAGTCACAAAGTGCTGGAGCAACTCAGCTGGTCTGGCAGCATCTCTGGAGATAAGGCCATCTCTTCCCCATCCTTGTCAGAGAACTAGTTTCACTATTGTCCTGTTGAGTTTCAGTGTCTGTATGACTCATTATCACCTATCACACAGCCAACAATGGACCATTGTGGGCTCCACTTTTCCTTGATTCTTTTTTGACCATTCACCACGATCATACAGGCGACATGTCATGGGTTGACTCCTGTTTGGCCATGAGTGGTCGCCCAAAGAGTCGTGCGTACCTTTTTCTGGTTGCCGCTTGATTTTCAACATGTTGAAAATTTTCGGCGACCTGCTGCGACTATGACAGGTGTCAGCAAGTCGCCAAAAAAATCGCGTAAGTGGGACAGGCCCTTTAGAATTACATCAAGTTGGGATCTTTGGAGAGTTTCCAGAGCACCTTGGGAGGTAGCCCATGGTCCCACTGGTACTTTGACTGACTGTCTTTTGGGATTGTGATCTGGGCTCTTAAATTAAAATGAAATGACACTAACATCCTTCTTCTCGCCAAGCAGAAAATACAGTTGGGAGATAAGCCCCAGTGACCGAATTCACAGCACAAACTGAGTGACTGGAGATGCTGGAGGTTTGGCTCATTTTTAGTTTAGTGTAGTTTAGTTTAGAGATACAGCACCAAAACAGGCCCTTCAGTCCACCGAGTCCACGCCGACCAGCGATCTCCACACACTAACATTATCCCTCACGCAGCAGGGACAATTTTCACTATTTTACCCAGCCAATTAACCTACAAACCTGTACGTCTTTGGAAAGTGGGAGGAAACCGGAGCACCTGGAGGTCACGGGGAGAACGTACCAACTATGTACAGACAGCACTCAAGGTCAGGCTCGAACCCGGGTCACTGGCGCTGTAATGCCCCTGTCCCACTTAGGAAACCTGAACGGAAACCTCTGGAGACTTTGCGCCCCACCCAAGGTTTCCGTGCGGTTCCCGGAGGTTGCAGGTGGTTGCCGGAGGTTGCAGGTAGTGGAAGCAGGTAGGTAGACTGACAAAAACCTCCGGGAACCGCACAGAAACCTTGGGTGGGGCGCAAAGTCTCCAGAGGTTTCCGTTCAGGTTTCCTAAGTGGGACAGGGGCACAAGGCACCAAGTCTACCACCGTGCCGCCTGTTAAATTTGGGGTGTACATTCGTTGATGGGAGCCTGCTTGTTCTCCCCACATCACTTCACAGCCCTGGGGAACCACGATCAAGGATCATCACATCCTTACAGCATCACTGACAGCAGGGGCGTTCTGAATAAAGCAGCATTGCATTAAACCACGTTGCATTAGGCAGCTACTAGAGTGTGCGTGAGCTGTGTAAAAACTTGACTGCTAAATCACAACCTTTCCCTCAGAAGCTGAATGACAGAAGCTCTGCGGAGAGAGCTGGGGGCTACTCACGGTCATCTCTCCCTGGAATTGACTGTAACGCTAAGCAATTATCCGTCTCTCTCCATCACTGTCTGCATCCCGCTCCTTCACCAGCGTCATATATCCATCTCTCCCCTCCTATGTTCCACTGTATCTGGTTCCAACTGGCTCCTTGCATTGCTATCTTTTTTCCTGGCTAACTTTCCTCCCCCTCTTCAGTCACTGCTTGTTTCTGTCAATCCAAATGCCTTCTGCAGTAGCATCTCTCCCACACATCCCCCGCCGGTCTGGCCCTCTCTTCCAGCCTATTTAGCCCCCTCTCTTGGATAGTGGATATGGAGAGGATGGTTTCCACTGGTGGGAGAGTCTCGGACTAGAGGTCGTAGCCTCAGAATTAAAAGGACGTTCGTTTAGGAAGGAGATCAGGAGGAATTTCTTTAGTCAGAGGGCGGTGAATCTGTGGAATTCTTTGCCACAGAAGGCGGTGGAGGCCAAGTCAGTGGATATATTTAAGGCAGAGATAGATACATAGATACATAGACAATAGGTGGAGGAGTAGGCCATATAGATTCTATATAGAGATATATAGATTCTTGATTAGTACGGGTGTCAGAGGTTATGGGGAGGAGGCAGGAAAATGGGGTTAGGAGGGAGAGACAGATGAGCCATGATTGAATGGCAGAGTAGACTTAGTGGGCAGAATACTGCTCCTATCGCATAATCCTAACTATCCCTCTCTTTCTACTCTTTCAATCGTCTCTTGCTGTTTTTCTCTCCTGTTCTCTCCCTGGTCTTTGCTCGCCTCCCCCCCTCAGTTGCTCCCTTTTTCCTTTCTTTATCTCTCTTTAGCGATACAGAGATACTGTACAGAAGCAGGATGTTGAAGGAAACCGGAGCACCCAGAGGCAACCCTCGTGGTCACAGGGAGAACGTACAAACTCCATTCAGGATCGCACCTGGGTCTCTCTTTCTACCTATCTTTTTCCACTCATGTGTTTCCATTTCCATCTCTCTCTTTTCCCTTTCTCTTTCTCCTCCTACCTCTCTGCCTGTCTTTCTCTCTCTACCTGGCTTCCTTTGTACCCCTCCCTCTCTCCCTACATAGATACATAGAAAATAGGTGCAGGAGTAGGCCATTCGGCCCTTCGAGCCTGCACCGCTATTCAATATGATCATGGCTGATCATCCAACTCAGTATCCCGTACCTGCCTTCTCTCCATACCCCCTGATCCCTTTAGCCACAAGGGCCACATCTAACTCCCTCTTAAATATAGCCAATGAACTGGCCTCAACTACCCTCTGTGGCAGAGAGTTCCAGAGATTCACCACTCTCTGTGTGAAAAAGTTTCTTCTCATCTCGGTCCTAAAGGATTTCCCCCTTATCCTTAAGCTGTGACCCCTTGTTCAGGACTTCCCCAACATCGGGAACAATCTTCCTGCATCTAGCCTGTCCAACCCCATAAGAATTTTGTACGTTTCTATAAGATCCCCTCTCAATCTCCTAAATTCTAGCGAGTATAAGCCAAGTCTATCCAGTCTTTCTTCATATGAAAGTCCTGACATCCCAGGAATCAGTCTGGTGAACCTTCTCTGCACTCCCTCTATGGCTATAATGTCCTTCCTCAGATTTGGAGACCAAAACTGTACGCAATACTCCAGGTGTGGTCTCACCAAGACCCTGTACAACTGCAGTAGAACCTCCCTGCTCCTATACTCAAATCCTTTTGCTATGAAAGCTAACATACCATTCGTTTTCTTCACTGCCTGCTGCACCTGCATGCCTACTTTCAATGACTGGTGTACCATGACACCCAGGTCTCGCTGCATCTCCCCTTTTCCTAATTGGCCACCATTTAGATAATAGTCTGTACCTATACTAATACCTATCTCTGTTTTTCTCTCTGCCTCTTTTCCTTGCTCTCTTTGTTTTTGCATGTATATCATCCTGACCTGTTCTGCTCTGCTTAGAAACACCCTAATTTTTTTGCAAGTGCTGACTTCCCTTTCGAACGGCCAGCGTGGTTTGGAGGGTGGCCTTTATTTATGCATCAGGAGACATCACCGCGTTTATTTGCAAAGCCAGGAGCATCTTGGTTGTTTTATTGCAGTCACTGGGTTTACAAATGACAAGCACACACAGTGGTTCCACGGCTGATAAATCTACCATCAGTGCAGGGCGGCACAGTGGAGGAGTTGCTGCCTTACAACGCCAGAGACCCGGGATCGATCCTGACTAAGGGCGCTGCCTGTACATAGTTTGTATGTTCTCCCCGTGGGCTTCGGTAAGGATTGTAAATTGACCCTAGAGTGTAGGATAGTGCGAGTGAACGGGGATCGCTAGTCGGCGCGGGTCTCGGTGGGCCGAAGCACCTGTTTCTGTGCAGCATCTCAAAAATATAATCTAAAAAAAAACTGCCTGGGGGTAGATTGGCTCTGTTGAATGTGGGCAGCTTATACTGGGGTGGAGATGGTTCATTCACATAAACAGGGCACTGGAGCCAGGGATGAATCTGTGCTGAACGCAGTCCACAACAAAATACAATTTCTGCATCTCACAGCACATTGCCTACCCATGGGCCTCTCAACACCTGCAATCGTTGGACTGGATACTTAAAGCCATCAATCTTCTCCGCCTGCTTAAGGAGAACATTCTGGAACATATGCGTGGCAATAAATCCATTAAATGATCCAAGCTCGACTGGGGTACTTCAATTTGTCTGAAAGATATGATCTATTTAGTCAACATAATTAACAGCACTTACCTGCCCATCAGGCTGCCCCAGAGCACTGTATAAACAAAGTGATATGGAGCTGCTGCTGTAAGCTGGAACCGCCAAGGCCAATAGCTCAACTGTGAAAAACCACACAGTATCTGACTGGTCCCTTTTATGTGCTGCTTTCCTCCCTGTCTTATGTGACTGTGAGTTACATAGCTGCAGGCAGTCCACCGGGTGTGTTTGCAAAGCCGCGATCTCAGCTGACCTGGGAGCCACAACAACGGAGGACTGTGCTCCATTCAGCACAGCCGAACTTCAGCCATCTTACAGCCCCTGGGACCCGAGTGTCCCACCAGGGTCACCAGGAAGTTTTGCATGCCTTGACATTTCAAACCTTCCTGAAGCGTTTCGAAATTAAAAAGGGGGCGATGCACCGAAACACAAGTTTACAAGTTTTAGGAGTGGAGTTAGGCCATTCGGCCCATCGAGCCTACTCTGCCATTCAATCATGGCGGATCTCTGGCCTCCCAATTCCATTTTCCTGCCTCCTCCCCATAACCCTTGACACCCGTTCTAATCAAGAATTTGTCTATCTCTGCCTTAAAAATATTCACTGACTCAGCCTCCACAGCCCTCTGTGGCAATGAGTTCCTCAGATTAACTGCACTCTGACTAAAGAAGTTCCTCCTCACCTCTTTTCAAAAAAGAGCACCCTTTAATTCTGAGGCTATGACCTGTGGTCCTAGACTCTCCCATCAGTGGAAACATCCTTTCCACATCCACTCTATCGACAGTATGCCTTTCATTATTCTAATGCAATATGCTGGAAGAGCTCAGCGGATCAAGTGTGGGGGAGAGGGGGGAATTGTTGGTCTTGTGGTGATTTGTTGAAACTCAGCATCAGTCTCAATGTGGAAAGGGAAGATAACTGGTATAAAGTGGAGGGGGGGGGGGGAAGAGGAGAGGGGGAGCAGTGAGGCAAGGACTCGACGGGTGATTGTGGACTGAGGAGGGGTGAAGGATGGTGTGGGGGGGGGGGAGATGGGCAGATCAAGTCAGGTTGGGGTGGGTGGGGGGTGAAGGGTGGACTAGTGGATGATAGATGGAGTCAGGCAAAAAACCCCAGCTCATTACACCGCTATTTTCCTTCAGGGTCTTGACTCAAAACATTGACAGCTCCTTAACCCCCCCCCCACACACACACACACACACACACATTGCAGCTCAACCACTGAATTTAGTTTAAAGATACAACATGGAGACAGACCCTTCAGCTCACCAAGTCCGCGCCGACCAACGATCACTCGTATACGAGTTCTATCCGACAGACTCGAGACAACATTTTACAGAAGCCAATTGACCTACAAACCTGCACGTCTTTGGAATGTGGGAGGAAATTGGAGCACCCGGAGTGGTCCCTAGGAGAACGTACAAGCTCTGTGCAGACAGCACCCGTAGTCAGGATCGAACGTGGGTCTCTGGCGCTGTAAGGCAGCAACTCTACCGCTGCACTCACTGTGCCACTGAGTTAGAGAGATCATAAGGCAAAGGCGCCTTCAGCCCATCGAGTTTACTCTGCCATTCCATCATGGCTGATCTGTTCCTCTCTCTCAATCCCATTCTCCTGTCTGCTCCCCGTGACTTTTGACGCCCTTACTAATCAAGAACCTATCGATCTCCACTGTAAAAGTACCCAATGTCTTGGCCTCCACAGCTGTCTGTGGCCGTTCATCTGGCAGGCTATTTGTTGCGCTAGTTTTCAGCATTTGCAGTGTCTCATGTGTAGGAAGGAACAGCAGACAATGGTCTATTCTACATTTTCCTTGATCTGCATCTCTTTTGATCTCTTGTGGGCCTGTCCCACTTAGGCGATTTTTTAGGCGACTACAGGCGACTAGGCTGTCGCCACATGGTCGCCGGGGTGTCGCCTGTATGGTCGTGAGTCGTCTCCTCAGTCGCCCAAAGAGTCGTAACGTCTTTCTGGTCGCCGCTGGATTTTCAACATGTTGAACATTTTTGCTGACAGTGGGGGCCGTGGGATTGACGCCAATGAGCATAGCTTGAAGTAGGTGCTGTCGTAGGTTGTCGCCAGGTTAACGTAGGTTGTCGCTGGTGCTGAATTCGGTGAATTCCATTGTTGTATTCGCCTAAAAAATCATCTAACGTCACCGGTTTTTCGCTGACCTGCTACGACTATGACAGTCGCCGGCAGTCGCTTAAAAAATCGCCAAAGTGGGACAAGCCTTTTATACTTCCTTATCTCTATAACTTCCTCTCCCCTGACGCTCAGCCTGAAGATGGGCCTCGACCCGAAACGTCACACATTCCTTCTATCCAGAGATGCTGTCTGTCCCGCTGAGTTACTCCAGCTTTTTGTGTCTATCTTTTTGCAGTCTCTCATGTCCACAACCTCTTTACCCCAAGATGGAGTGGTGAGGAGAAATGGTCTTAATACTAAAGCCGGTAACTGACAAGCGATATAATTTCACAGCATGGGCAAGAAATAGACTCCAACTGGAACCCTCATTGATAAGGTTGTGAACCAGGAGAGGGATGGCAGGCATTAATCCATTGAAACTGTTATCGTTGGGGTTGATACATTTCGCTGGGGAAGGGGGAGAAGGGATTTACAGCAAAGACAAGTAAATGAGGTTGGGTTACAGATCACGCAGGTCACAGATGGATTGTCAAAACGGTCACGAAGCTACAGGAAAGATATGGCTGCTTTGATAAGGATACATTGATTGCCAAAGATAATGTGAGGACTGGAATTCTGTGGCCGGGCAAAGGATTGGATAAGCTCGACGTGATCTCTTTGGAAGAAAGAAGAGGTTGAGGCGAGACTTGGATTAAATGGAAGGTTATGGCATGGAAACTGGCCCTTCAGCCCGTCTGGTCCACACTAACCATCAAACGCCTGTTCACACTGGTCCTATATTATCCCACTTTCGCATCCACTCTCTGCTCTGCAGGGATAATTTACAGCAGCCAATTAACCTGCAAATTGCAACAACTCAGAAACATTTAGACAGGTACATGGATAGGATAGGTTTAGAGGTATATGGGTCAAACGTACAACGGTGGGATTTGGCCTGCTGGCCGGTACGGGCAAGTCGGGCTGAAGGGCCTGTTTCCACGCTGTATGACTCCATGACTCCCTGGCAATGTCTCAATCAGGACATGGATAAGTGACATTTCGGGTCAGGACATGAAATGCCACCAGTCCATGTTCTCCAGAGATGCTGCCTGATCCACTGAGTTACTCCAGCACTTTCTGTCATATCATTGCGAGAGCTGTCTAACTGCTCCCACATTGTACTATTTTACCAAATCTTTGCAATTCCATTTATTTTCAAGTATTTATCCAGTTCCAGAGATGACAATACACATATTACTACACCAATTGGTGTATGTGACTAATAAAGAACCTTTGAACCTTTGAAAAAATAAATAAATTGGATAGGTATATGGACGGGAAAGGAATGGAGGGTTCTGGTCTGAGTGCAGGTAGATGGGACTAGGGAAGAATAAGTGTTCGGCACGGACTAGAAGGGCCGAGATGGCCTGTTTCCGTGCTGTAATTGTTAAATGGTTATATGGTTATATAACCATAAACAGGCCCTTCGGCCCACCGAGCCCACACCGACCAGCAATCACCCTGCACACTAGAAACAATTTACAATTTTACCACAACCAATTAACATACAAACCTGTGGGAGGAAACCAGAGCACCCAAAGAAAACCCACACAGTTGCAGGGAGAACGTTCAAACACTGTACAGGCAGAACACGTAGTCAGGATCGAACCCGGGTCTCTGGCGCTGTCAGGCAGCAACTCTACCGCTGTGCCACTGTGCCGCCCGTGACAACATTATAACAAACTAAGAACATTCGACCCTTGACCTGGCTCCATGGATTGTCTGATCTTAGACTTAGCTTCACTTTCCTGACTCTTCCTCATAACAGACTTTCATGTGTACATGAATGTTTCGTGTCGGCACCTCAGCGACAGCCTCTTGGGCAAAGGAATTTTAAGGAGTCACCACACTCTCAAAAGAAGAAATGCTTTTGAATTTTGGACTTAAGTGGGCAACACCTTTATTCTGCACCCATGCCTGGCCATTCTAAATACTCCACCTGAGGAAACATCCTCTGCCCATCCACCCAGTCAATCCCCTCAGAATGTTATCCTTTTAAAACTCTAATGGATAAAGCCAAAAGTACTCCACATTCACCCCCTAAGCTTAGGAATTAACTGGGTGAACCTTCCCCACTCTGCCTCCTGGGCAGTGGGGCTCGACTGGATCAGACTCCACCCCAGGATATCAAGCGAGCGGACCGGTCACTATCTGCGGTGGCACGGAGCGGTGGAGCTGCGGTGGAGGATGCATACAACTCCGCTTGGCCAGGCCGACCTTGCAACGCCACGAGGACAACGCGCCTTCATGGCCAGCTGCAGCTTAGACTTTCAAAATGGCGCCAAAACTAGGCCACTCTTGCAAATGGTCACAGTGGGATATTTATAGACACTTTAGCCTGGGATTGTGTTTATAGAGTCAGACAGCGTGGAAGCAGGCCCTTCGGCCCATCTTGCCCACACCGACCAACACGTCCCATCCACATTAGTCCCACATGCCCATACGTGATTGGAGTAGAATTAGGCTATTTGTCCCATCAATTGTGGCTGATCTATCACTTTCTCCTAACTCCTGCTTTCTCCCCATAACCCCTGACACCCAAACTGATCACAAAATCTATCTATCTCTGCCTTAAAAATACCCACTGACTTGGTCTCATCAGCACCCTGTACATTTGTCATGTGTCTCCTGTAACTTTAGTACCTCAACCCGTTTGCAGAGCAGGGCAGCATTTCAACTGTGCGATGCTCCTCCCCCTCCCCCTCTCCCTCCCTCCCTCTCATTGACATCCGGGCCTCCCCTCTCGAGAACAAAAGTCAACCTGCCGAACCCTCCTGAATCTTCTGCATCTTGCCCGCCTGGGGATGAATGAAACACCCATTTTTGCTTCGCTGTGTGACAAATGGCTCTTCACCAGACTGGCAGCTGAGGTAATCATCAAAGAGCTAACAGTTATCCCGGCTCACCAGAACTGTTTTGACGTTTTTAAAAAGTGACATTAAATCATTTATGCAAGGAAGAAAACAACTGAAAGCATGTCACTCAAACCGCACCGCCGCTCTCCTAGGGACGCTGTTTATACTGACAGACCGACGAGCATCTGGATCCCAGTCACAAATGTTGATGGGCCCGCGCGGTAGTCACTGGGAGAGGGGGGGAGAGCACCATTCCCCTACCCCCACACCCAAACACATGGAACCAAGTCTACAATCACCTTTCTCCCATTCACCTCCCCCAGGCCTGGTTGAATGCCACAGGATCTGGTTGATTATCTCCACGCCCCTCACACAGAATGTACACAGCACAGCACAAGAACAGGCCGAAGATAAAGATAAGACACAAAACGCTGGTGCGACTCAGCGGGCCAGGCAGCATCTCTGGAGAAAAAGGAATAGGTGGTGTCTCGGTTCAAGACCATTCTGCAGGCTGAGTGTCCTGGAATAATATGGGCCTCAAACTGACTGTCAAGACTCTCAGTCTCAAGAAGGGTCTCGACCCGAAATGCCAACTATTTATTTTCTCCGGAGATGCTGCCTGGCCCGTTGATGTTACTCCTGCATTGTGTGTCCACCTTCGGTGTAAACCGGCAAGAACAGGCCATTCGGCCCACAATGTCTGTGCCCAATGTGATGTCAAAACCAACTCTGATCTTCCTGCACATAATCCACATCCCTCCATTTTCCCTGCCTATCCATGTTCCAATCCAAAAGTCTCCTAAATGCCACTCTCTCACATTTGCCTCAACCATCGCCCATTCCAGGCACTCACCAATGGCTGTGTGAAAACTTGCTCCTCTCACCTCACAGCAATACCCTCTAGTGTTTGATATTTCCACCCTGGGATAAAGGTTCTGACTGTCCACACTCTCCAGGGCTGTCTTAGTTGTTGTCCCAGTGCTGGCCGATTCCTGCGCACAGATTTCAGACTCCCTCCCGATGTTCATTCCCACTGAGGTGATAAAAGGGAGAGGGTGCAACAAATGCGCTGTACCACCACCTATATTTATAGGCTGTGGGCCAGTCTGAATGGTTGGCACAGCGCCACATCTTGTACTGCGACTGCCAACTTGATGCCCACGTTATTCCAAACTTCAGTCCTGCCTTCATTACTTTCAGCATTGTTGAAAATGCTTACTTGTCGCTTATAGAGCCACAGTCACACAGCATGGAAACAGGCCCTTCAGCCCAACTTGCTCATACCGATCAATGTGCCCATTCTACACCAGTCCCATGTTGGCCCATAGGCGTTTAGCCCATATCCCTCTAAAACTTTCCTCTCTATGTACAGTACTTGTCCAAATGGCTTTTAAGTGTTGTTATGGTACCTGCCTCAACTACCTCTTCTGACAGCTCCTTCCAAATTCAACGATTCAACCATTCAAAGATACTTTATTGTCACTTGTACCTCGGTGCCTTCAGCAACAGTCTGGTTCCACTAAGATGCAGGACAGAACGCCACAGGAGATCCTTCTTTCCTGTGGCTATCAAACTGTCCAACTCCTCCCCCTTCTGTCGTGGGGTAGACTGACACCCCTCCCCCCGCCCCTACCCCTCCCCAATCTTTGCACACCCCCAATCTTTTCCACTCGTCACTTTAATTTCATGTTTCATGTATATTGTGTTTTTATGACTGTTGGCAGATCAATTTCCCTCCTGGGGTAAATAACGTTCTATCGTATCGTATTGTATCGTATTGTATCGTACGGTGAAATGCTTTGCTTTGCATACAACCCGGTCGAATCATACAGCAGACCTCACCGAGGCAGCCCACAATGTCACCATGTGTCTGTTGCTGACAAAGTTACAAAGGTTCACCGAACAGTCCTATCTTCTACCTGTCACCGCAGATGCAAACTACTGCCCGTTCCCCCTTCAATCCCAACGCCTGCTCCACCTGCCCTCTCTGCCCTTCTCCACATTACTGCTGGCCTGACCCCTTGCACCATGTATCCCATCCCACACCCACCACCACAATCTCTATCTGCCCCGTCCCCCCTCTCTATAACAGGATCACTCACCTGCCCATCCTCTATCGCCACACCCCCACATCCCAAACAGCTGACGCCTCCCACAGCCGCCATGCACCACCTTCACACATTTCCCACTCGCCTCTTAAATGCCCCAGTTACATCTGCCTCCACTACCAACCCCTGGCAGCACGTTCCAGGCATCAAGCACTACCTGCGTGACAAATGGTTGCCCCACTATGCATCTGCTTTAAAGTTTAGAGATGGAGGCAGAGGAGGAGGATGGTCCAGGAAAGGAAATTCCAGAGATAGACACCCCATTTAATTGTCTTCGTCTAATGCCCCTGTCCCACTTAGGAAACCTGAACGGAAACCTCTGGACTTTGCGCCCCACCCAAGGTTTCCGTGCGGTTCCCGGAGGTTTTTGTCAGTCTCCCTACCTGCTTCCACTACCTGCAACCTCTGGCAACCACCTGCAACCTCCGGGAACCGCACGGAAACCTTGGGTGGGGCACAAAGTCTCCAGAGGTTTCCGTTCAGATTTCCTAAGTGGGACAGGGGCATTACTCCCTTCTCCACCTTCCTCAGCAAAATCTATCAACACCAGCGACAACCGTTTCAATGGATTAATGCCTGCCATCCCTCTCCTGGTTCACAACCTTATCAATGAGGGTTCCAGTTGGAGTCTATTTCCTGCCCTTGCTGTGAAATTATATCGCTTGTGAATTACCAACTTTAGTATTAAGACCATTTCTCCTCACCACTCCAACTTAGGGTAAAGAGGTTGTGGACACGAGAGACTGCAAAAAGAAAAGCACAAAAAGCTGGAGTAACTCAGCGGGATAGGCAGCATCTCTGGAGAGAAGGAATGGGAGACGTTTTAGGGTCGAGACCCTTCTTCAGACCGCTGGAAATTCCAGAGCTTGGGGTCCAAATGACCACCAGCGTTAGGCAAAAGCAAATGGGAAACAACCAGCAGTCGTTCGCTGGAGGTGACTTGGGTTCGGAGAGGCTCAGGTTCAGAGAAGGTTAAAAAGTCAGGCTAGAAAGGGATTTGAAAACTCGCAACCAGGAAGCAGCTGTTTCAATCATTTACTTAACTTATATATAATTACATATCATTCAGGTGACTGCATAAGGCTGTTAGTGATGGGCTTTGGCTTAAGGGGGTGCACGGAATGACAGAGGTGCCTAAGTCAATACTACACATCAGCACTCTGCAGGCGTTAACCTTTCAAGCTGCCTGGCTGTGTGTGACTGTCATTGCATAGCAAGCCTTGCTCTTTGAATAAGGAGCGAGGGAGGGGGGGCTGACAGGAGCAACAGCCAGCAAAATAAATAGTCCCTCGCCTGCACAAGACTCGCCGGAGGCTTGTAACAGAAGATTAGCGTCAGCACTGTGCAATGTTCCCAATTGTCGGACCCTGTAATCAGACAGTGAGAGGGAGGGAGGGAGGGGGGGCATTCGCAGTGGAAGGTAATTGATGCTGAGACAAATGTAGAGCTTGGATGAACTGCAGTACAGGCAACCTGAGCAAAGGCATGAATTAACAAGCTTCACTGGTCACCACATGCTTTCTTGATTTCATTCGGACTCCCGAACCTAATTATCCCATCCAATTGTGCCAGCAAAGAAGCTTCTGCAAAAGACCATGCAAGAGTTCCCACAACAATCACTACCCCTCCCTCGAATATCCCATCAAATCCTCCCATCCATTCACCCAGCTAATCTGTGTCTAGGCTAAACTATGCCAGTTTCAGCTTCAGGTTCAGTTTAGTTTATTGTCACCTGTGTCAAGGTGCAGTGAAAAGGTTTTGTCACGTGCTAACCAGTCAGCGGAAAGACCACACATGATTACAATCGAGCCTTTTTCGGTGTGAAGTAGCTTTTATTAACCTCCTTTGAACAGTGCCATAGTCGTAGAGTGATACAGCGTGGAAACAGGCCCTTCCACCCAACTTGTCCACATCGACCAAACATGTCCCATCTACACTAGTCCCACCTGCCTGCGTTTGGCCCATATTCCTCTAAACCTGCCCGATCCATGTACCCACTAATTGTTTCTTAAACGTTACAATTGTCCCCGCCTGAACTACCTCCTCAAGCAGCTCAGGCTTTGTGTGAAAAAATCACCCCTTAGATTCCCATTAAATCTTTCCCCTTCACCTTAAACCCATGTCCTCTGGTTCTCGATTCCCCTACTGGGAACGAGACTTTGTGCGTCTACCCGACCTATTCCTCTCATGATTTTATACACCTCTACAAGATCACCCCTCACCATCCTGCGCTTCAGGGAATAGAGTTCCAGCTCACTCAACTCTCCCAATAACTCAGACCATTGAACATATCTCCGTGGTTGTACGCTCCATGCCATCCTTACACCTGCTACCTTGTTATTCAGGTTTTGGGATGCAGGCGTCGCTAGCAAGGCCAGTATTTATCGCAATTAATTAATTGTAAATAGTTGCAGTGTTTTTTTCTGATTTATTTATGTATTTACTGATAGCCAGATGATTATTCATGATCCATATAAATGTTGTTGGCTTTTACTAACAGTTCCTCTTGTTTGACAGCTATTAAGTTTAAGCTCTTAACTTTAGAGATGCAGTGTGGAAGCAGGCCCTTCGGCCCACCAAGCCCATGCCAACCATTGATCGCCCATACACTAATTCTACGTTAGACCACTTTCGCATCCTACGCACTAGGGACGATTTACAGAAGCCAATTAACCTACAAATCTTTGGAACGTGGGAGGAAACCCGAGCGCCTGGAGAAAACCCACACCACCACAGGGCGAACATACAAACTCTGCACAGACAGCACCTGTAGTCAGGATCGAACCTGGGTCTCTGGCACTGTAAGGCAGCTGCTCTACCTCTGTACCACTGTGCTGCTATTAATTACTTCATTACAAATGTTTGCGGGTGCATTAGATAGTGAGTATTAGATAAATGAGTATTTCTCCTCTGTATTTACCAAGGGGAAACATAGTAGGATGGGGGTGCTTGCTTCCTTGAAGGTCGAGGCGCAGGTAGATAAGGTGGTCAAAAAGGCTTTTGGCACTTTGGCCTTCATCAGTCAGAGTATTGAGTATAGAAGTTGGGAGGTCATGTTGCAGTTGTATCAGACGCTGGTGAGGCCGCATTTAGAATATTGTGTTCAGTTCTGGGCACCATGTTATAGGAAAGATATTGTCAAGTTTGAATGGGTTCAGAGAAGATTTACGAAGATGCTGCCAGGACTAGATGGTGTGAGCTATGAGCTATAGGGAGAGGTTGAGTAGGCTGCGTCTCTATTTCATGGAGCGCTGGAGGATGAGGGGTGATCTTATATATAAAATCATGAGAGGAGTAGATTGGGTAATTGCGCAGAGTTTTTTTGCCCAGAGTAGGGGAATTAAGGACCAGAGGACATAGGTTCAAGGTGAAGGGGAAAAGATTGAATGGGAAACCGAGGTGTAACCTTTTCACACAAAGGGTGGTGGGTGTATGGAACAAGCTGCCAGAGGAGCTGGTTGAGGCTGGGACTATCCCATCGTTCAAGAAACAATTAGACAGGTACATGGATAGGACAGGTTTGGAGGGATATGGACCAAGCACAGGCAAGTGGGACTAGTATAGCTGGGACATTGTTGGCCGGTGTGGGCGAGTTGGGCCGAAGGGCCTGTTTCCACACTGTATCTCTCTATGACCCTATAGCAGAAGTTACTATCATTACTGATATCTATAACAGTTGTTGTTGTTGTTTAACAGGTCCTCTAGTTATTGTTAACAACATTTATCAGTCTGGAAACTGGATTAATTCTGGTAATTTAACAGATTTAGGCAGTTTAATTTAGTTTAGTTTAGAGATACAGTGTGGAAACAGGTCCTTCGGCCCACTGGGTCCGTGCTGACCAGCGATCCCCACACACCAACACTATCCTACACACTAGGGACAATTTATATTTTGACGGAAGCCAATTAACCTACAAACCTGGATGCCTTTGGAGTTTGGGAGGATACCTGGAGAATACCCACGCAGGTCACGGGGAGAATGTGCAAGCTTCTTATGCCCCTGTCCCACTTAGGAAACCTGAACGGAAACCTCTGGAGACTTTACCCCCCACCCAAGGTTTCCGTGCGGTTCCCGGAGGTTTTTGTCAGTCTCAATACCTGCTTCCTCTACCTGCAACCTCCGGCAACCACCTGCAACCTCCGGGAACAGCACGGAAACCTTGGGTGGGGCGCAAAGTCTCCAGAGGTTTCCGTTCAGGTTTCCTAAGTGGGACAGGGGCATAACAGACAGCACCCGTGGTCAGGATTGAACCTGGGTCTCTGGCGCTGTAGGGTGGCTACTCTACCACTGCGCCACCGTGCCTCCCCACTATAATTGTTTCCATGGATCATTCATATGCCTCACAGTTGATATGATCCTTTCAGAGCGGCGATCGTTGCTGTGAATCTGCTGTCTAATCCAGCAGAGAGTTAACCACTGCTCTGGGCCACGTGTTAGAGCATTCAGTTCCGAATACAGTCCTATAAATCAATACTGAAATATTAAACCCATTTTTTGAGAACCAAGCACAATCTCAGGCTGGTACAGCTGATCACTCCAGCCAGATGCAGCTTGGCTAAAGCACTCCGAGAATGCCCTTGAAATTATCATCCTTCCCCCCCCAGGGAACAACAGCTCACAGTGAGATGCGGGTCTGCTTGCTATTTTACACACTCTCACCCGCACCATAAAGGATTCTACTTCCAATAATCGTTGTTATACTGAGCTTCTCATCTCCCAGCGAGTTGGCGGCAACAACAGATCCCATTTATCAGCGGCCTTTTAAACCAAACCAATTTCGTAACAGGAATGAGAATTTATTGTTGGGTCAGGTGGATGGGTCTGATGCGGGATAGGCCGCGAGGGGCAGCGTTTAGTTGACTTCAAGGCAATGGAGAGTGGACGGGAAATGGCAAGGAGTAGTCAACTCAAGTCTAGAGGTTACAGAAGCATGAGTGAGGGTTTCAGCACAAGAGCTGCTTAATGGCAGTACAGTGACGCAGCGCTAGAGTTGCTGCCTCACAGCGCTGGGGAACCCGGTTCGATCCTGACTACAGGTGTGCTGTCTGCACGGAGTTTGCACGTTCCCTGTTTTCTCTGGGAGCTCCGGTTCCCTCCCGCACTACAAAGACGAACAGGTTTGTAGGTTAATTGGCTTTGGTAAGTTGTAACATTGTCCCTAGTGTTTGAGTTTGAGTTGTGTTTGGATTATTGCCACATACACCAAGATACAGTGAAAAGCTTTCGCTGCGTGCTAAGTGTACGGGGTGACCGCTGGTCGGCGTGGACCCGCTGGGCCGAAGGGTCTGTTTCTACGCTGGGTCCCCAAAGAGGCAGGGAATGTAACACAGATAGATACGGGCAGTTATAGTAATGTTGTTCACCTATGATCCAAAGCTCATCACGTGTTTCCAGCATGACAGAGGTTGTGAAGCCTCTGCTTCAGTTGAGGACAATGGGAAGACGACTGAAGCCAGTGGGTTAGAACGGGAATGTGGTTGGGAAACCCATATAGTTATATCATCCAATAAATGGGTGTCAGTGGAGAAGGCAGGGGAATGGGGTTGAGTAGAAGAGGTAGGTGAGCCTTGAATGAATGGCGGTGCAGACTTGATGGGCCGAATGGCCTAATTCTGCTCCTTCCACTTATGAATGTGATCCAGATCCACGCTGTGTAAGTTTAGAGCAACTTCACAAACTCAGAATTCAGGAACATGGCAATCGACATTGCTCAAACTTTTGCTGACTGCTCTCTAATATCAGAACCCTTGTGGAGTCTGGACTAGAACACAAACTATTCGCTTCAGCAGGGGGGGTCCATGCCTGTGATGCCTAGACTTTTACACTTTGGCGATACAGTGCGGAAACAGTTCCTTCGGACCACCGAGTCCACGCTGATCATTATCCTAGACACAGGGACGGTTTACAATTATACCCAAGCCGATTAACCTACAAACCTGTGCATCTGTTTGTACCCGGAGCACCCGGAGGAAACCCATGCAGGTCACGGGGAGGACGTCCAAACTCCGTACAGTCAGGATCGAACCGGGGTCTCTGGCGCTGTAAGGCAGCAACTCTAACGCTGTGCCACCCTGACGCTCTGAAGTAGCACAAATGTTGTGGACAAGAGGTAGACATCAAAGTTGTGCACTTGCATAGCACAAGTTCACGTTCACAAGTTATAGGAGTAGAATTAAGCCATCGAGTCTACTCCGCCATTCAATCAAGGGTGATCTCTGCCTCCTAATCCATTTTCGCCATAACCCTTGACACCCGTTCTAATCAATAATTTGACTATCTCTGCCTTGAAAATATCCACTGACATGGCCTCCACAGCAATGAATTCTACAGATTAGTTACCCTCTGACTAAAGCACCTTACATCCTATTTTATACCAACAAACGTCTTTTTCCATGTAGCCACTGCTACATCAGATGCCGTTGATTGCATCAATTCTCACAAAACAGCCGCATTGTAATATAAATAGGAAACACCTAGCAGGCCGGGCAGTATCTGTGGAGGTCAGCCTGAAATATTAACATCTTCACAAAAGCTCGGTACTTCCAATGTTTAACATTTCTATTTCAGATGCCCAGGTTTCTGAAGAATATTAAAGTGATCTGGTAATCTGCTTTTTATTACTGTTGAATCGTGGGATCAGTACTGGTTATAACACCCGAGAGAACTTCTCTTCTTCAAAACAGTTGGAAGGATGGTTGCTACGTATCCAGCTGTGAGGATAGACAGGATTGCTGCTTAATGCCTCATGTGAAAGTCACCAGCTCTGACAGTGCAGCACTCTCGCCGTGTCAGCTGAGATGTCTCACCATCCTCTGGAGTGTAACTTCAAGTGCAAACTTCAACTCTGAGGTGAGCTGCCTTCCACTGCGCCTCAGCTGACATTTGGAAAAGGCAAACTTCTTTCCTTCTTCATGTTATCATAGAATATGATCTGCTGGGGCATAGAAACGTGCGGAGAAATGTAACCATCAACGTTCGGATGGGTACGTGAGATACACAAACATTAATGCCCCTGTCGTTGCAGTCGTCCCACTGAGGAAATCTGAACAGAAACCTCTGGAGACTTTGCGTCCCACCCAAGGTTTCCGTGCGGTTCCCGGAGGTTTTTGTCAGTCTCCCTACCTGCTTCCACTACCTGCAACCTCCGGCAACCGCCTGCAACCTCCGGGAACCGCACGCAAACCGTGGGTGGGGCGCAAAGTCTCCAGAGGTTTCCGTTCAGGTTTCCTCAGTGGGACAGGGGCATTAGAATAAGGGGTCGTCCATTTGGGACTGAGATGAGGAAAAACCTTTTCACCTAGAGAGTTATGAATCTGTGGAATTCTCTGCCACAGAAGGCAGTGGAGGCCAATTCACTGGATGTTTTCAAGAGAGAGTTAGATGTAGCTCTTAGGGCTAACGGAATCATGGGATATAGGGGGGGAAAGCGCGAACTGGGTACTGAGTTTGGATGATCAGCCATGATCATATTGAACTAGAGGTATGGAAAGGTGCAGAACAGATCAGAGTTGGCTCGAAGGGCCGTATGGTTTACCCCCGGCACCTACAGCAATGGAATCAAGGGATATGGGGGAAAAGCAGGAAAAGGGTACTGATTTTGGATGATCAGCCATGTTCACAATGAATGACGGTGCTGGCTCGAAGGGTCGAATGGCCTACTCCTGCACCTATTGTCTACGTTTCTATGTTTCTATCATAAGCAGCACCTGTAGTCTCCCCTCCGAGTCACAAACTATCCTGACTGTGGAAATGTGTACCTGCTGGATCTAAGCCTGGATGGACACTAAATGCCGGAGTAACTCAGCGGGTCAGGCAGCATCTCTTGTGAAAAGGAATGGGCGACGTTTTTCGGGTCGTGACCTTTCTACATACTGAGAGTCAGGAGAGAGGAAAACTAGGGGTATGGAAAGGTATAGAACCGGTCAGAGTTGTCAGTGATGGCCGTGGAGCCCACAATGGTCCATTGTTGGCTGTGGAGGAGGTGATAACAAGGTGGTACGAACAGTGAAACTAGCAGGACGGCTCGGTTGGGGGAGGAACAGAGAGAGAGAGAATGCAAGGGGTTACTTGAAATTGGAGAAATCAATAATCATACCACTGAGGTGGAAGATGCCCAAGCAAGATATGAGGTGCTGTTCCTCCAATTTTGCATGTGTCCACACTCTGACAGTGGAGGAGGTCCAGGACAGACAGGTCGATGTGGCAATGGGAAGGGGAATTAAAATGTTTGGCAACCGGAAGATCACTGTCTCTGCAAGTGCACGAAGAACGTTCTCACTCCAATGACTGCAGTGGCTCAATATGCCATCTCACCACTCACTATCCTTTCTAGGGATATTAATGGTGGGCCATAAATGCTGGTTTTACCACAGGTACCAGGACCCAGATCAATACATAGCAAAAGAACGCGGGCAGCGGTAGAGTTGCTGCCTTACAGTGCTAGGGAAGCGGGTTTGATCTTGACGACGGGTGCTGTCTGTAGGGAGTTTGTACGCTCTCCTTGTGATGGTGTGGGTTTTCTCCGGGTGCTCCAATTTCCTATCCCTCAGCCAACAATGAACCGTCCCACATTTCCTTATCAACGTCTGCTTTGATCTGTCATTTTCACGCCTTACCCTTCCATATCTCCAGGCTACCATTCCCCTGACTCTCGGTCCGAAGAAGGGTCTCGACCCGAAACGTCACCCATTCCCTTCTCCCAGTGACGCTGCCTGTCCCGCTGAGATACTCCAGCTTTTTATGCCCGTCTCGGTGGGTTGGGCGTTGGTGATGGCGGGGAGATGGGAAGAAAAGGCAACGCGGGAATCATAACTGAAATTGGTCACGGTTTAAGAACAAGGGGTAAGCCATTTAGGACTGAGATGCGGAAAACCATTTTCACCCAGAGAGTTGTAAATCTGTGGAATTCTCTGCCACAGAAGGCAGTGGAGGCCAATTCATAGGATGTTTCCAAGAGAGAGTATGATTTAGCTCTTAGGGCTAACGGAATCCAGGGATATGGGGGTAAAAGCGCGATCTGGGTACTGAGTTTGGATGATCAGCCATGATCATATTGAACCAGAGGTATGGAAAGGTGCGGAACAGATCAGAGTTGGCTGGAAGGGCCGTATGGCCGACCCCTGCACCGACAACATTTTCTGTTTCTATGCTTGAAGCAGTGATGGAGTTAATAATTTGGTTAATGACCAAGCTTCAGAAACCGGATAGCTGGGGGTGGATCGAGGCTGGAACTAGATTAGATTGCTCCTTCCCATCTGGATCATGCATCTGGGAGAGGGAGGAGAGTTAATTTTTCACATAAATTCGTCTCTCGTCGGGCTGTTGAGACGGGAACACATTAGACTCTGTGATAATTGAACACTCAGGATAATTCATGTTCAAACATCGTAATGGCTGTTTCGTTTGTTTTCTCATTGTGTAATAGCATGGTGTCACTCACCGATCTGTGGCACCATATCATCTTTACACTTAGCCACCATTAAAGTGGAAAGGATATCAGTCAGCGTGATTAACTGAACACTCCATACCCAGGTTCACCCGACTGACATCCTGTGTGCTTATGAATAAATAATAGCAGGGACACAGCTCCGATTCTGTCCGCAGGTTATGTCCTCTCGTGTCATCTGCCAGCCCCTCTTGCCTGCAGCTCCACTTTCGTTTGTCCTCTTCCCTCTTCGTCCATGACTTTGTATTTTCCTCGCCTGTGTTGGCCTTTGTGTTTCACTCCCTCTTTTGACATTTCTCATTCCCTGCCTCCGTATTCATCAAATCCTCTTCAGGAGCCTCAGCTCAAGAGTTTTTTTTTTCTTCCCTGCTATTTCTCTGCCTTTCCCCTTTCCGTCGCTGTGCTTTTCCCTTCCTGTCTGCTTCCCCCTCACTTCTCCCCAGCTGTAGCTGCAGAAAGAGTTGCGAGTGGGAAGGTGTCCTTGTGATGTCCTGAGGTCCCGATAGGTACAGAGAGTTTCCTTCATTTCCCTGCTGCTTTTAACATTGGTGACACCAGCAGCTAACTTTCGTAGGAATATTGATACTTTCGCTGGTGAGGTGTTGAGAGCACTCGCAACTCAGGACACAGCCTGGTTCCGTTACGTATATTTCACTTCCCTCTTTGTTGTAAGTGTGCCATCACTAGAACAGCGTTGAATAGTCTGAAGACTAGTTCTCAAGAGAGAGTTAGATTTAGCTCTTAGGACTAACGGAATAAAGGGATATGTAGAAAATGTAGAAACAGGGTACTGATTTTGGATGTTCAGGCATGATCATATTGAATGGCAGTGCTGGCTCGAAGGGCCGAATTGCCTACTCCTGCACCTATTTTCTATGTTTCTATGTTAAGAAGGGTCTTAACCCGAAACGTCACCTATTCCTTTTCTCCAGAGATGCTGCCTGACCCACTGAGTTACTCCAGCTTTCTATGTCTATCTTCGATGTAAACCAGCATCTGCAGTTCCTTCCAACACACTTGTGCAGTAGAGTTACCTCCCAACATAACTAAGAAAGCTGCCTTTAACTCATGGTCCATCCAGTGAGAGTACTTCCTTAACGCTGTGGGGCAGCTCTAGAGTTGCTGCCTGACAACGTCAGAGCTTTTCACTGTACCTCGGTACACACGACAATGCACTAAACTGAACATTGAACAGACACCCGGGCTCGATCCTGTCCGTTCGGAGTTTGTACCTTCTCCCTGTGACTGTGTGGGTTTTCTCCAAGTGCTCTGGTTTCCTCCAAAGACAGGTTTGTAGGTTAATTGACTTTGGTAAAATTGTAAATTGTCCTGAGTGTGTAGGATAGTGCCAGTGTACGTGAGGGTCGCTGGTCGGCGCTGACTCGGTGGGCCGACGGTCTGTTTCCGCACTGTATCTCTACAGTCTAAAGTAAAGTCTAAGGGCTGAGTTCCAGGCTTTACCCCAGTGATGATATAGGAGTGGCAATATAACATTTAAACATATAAAATTCTTAAGGGATTGGACAGGCTTGATGTATGAAAAATGTTTCTGATGTTGAGGGAGTCCAGAACCAGGGGTCACAATTTAAGAATAAGGGGCAATGGAATCAAGGGATATGGGAATGAAAGCAGGAACGGGGTACTGGTTTTGGATGATCTGCCATGATCATATTGAATGGCGGTGCTGGCTCAAAGGACCGAATGACCCACTCCTGCACCTATTTCCTATGTTTCTATGATATATTACTTCCCACTAGTGCTGTCCTTGCCAAAGTTGTCCATAAGCCTTGCATTGAATAAATAGACGTCTCATCTCCCTCCACTTCCAAAGCCTGTACTCTCAACTCTGATAGTGTCAGCAAACTCAAGACCAATATTTATCATCAGCTCACGTAATGTAAGGCGGAAACAAAGATAATTAAATATCACAACATACACGGTCTTGGGGAGGGTCTGATTTATTACTGGAATATTCATATTTATACGCTGAAACAAATATTGACATTACATTAAAATATATGGTCAAGCAGATGGGAGATGATTATTAAGGGGATATTTATATCATTCTTTAGCAGATAATGTTGCGATAATAAGCACTCAAACATCGAGGGGGGGGGGGTTTATTACAGGAATATAAACCTTATTTTATTGAAACTAACATTAATTTCAGTAATGAATGTGCAAATGATATATTGATATGCTGGAGAATTTGGAACCAGGGTTTAGTTTAGTTTAGTTTAGTTTAGTTTCGAGCTACAGCACAGATACAGACCCTTCGGCCCACCGAGTCAGTGCCGACCAACAAAACCCGTACACCAGCAGTATCCTACATAGAAGGGACAATTTACAATTTTTACTGAAGGCAATTGACCTACAATGTGGGCGGAACCCGGAGCATCCGGGGGAAACCCAAGCGGTAACAGGAAGAGCGTACAAACACTGTATAGACAGCACCCGTGATCAGGATGGAACCTGGGTCTCTGGCGCCGTAAGGCAGCACGTTTACCGCTGCGCCACCGTGCTGCCCAGGTTGGGGAAGAAACAATGAATGTGGTGTATTTAGACTTTCAGGAGGCTTGCAACAAGGTCCCACAAACGAGGATAGTGTACGACGTTAACGCATATTGAAATGGAGCAACAGGAAGAAGGATGGCTCACTTAATTGGGCAGACACTTTGATCAGACATCTTCAGTATTATGCGCAATTATCTGAAGAATTATGTTCTTGCTGTGGAGGGAGTGAAGTAAAGATCCACCAGACTGATTTCTGGGTGAGTAGAAATGATGTGTAGGATGGAAGTTTACACCAAAGATAGACACAAAATGCTGGAGTAACTCAGCGGGTCAGGCAGCATCTCTGGAGAAAATGTATAGGTGACGCTTCGGGCCGGAATCTTTCTTCACACTATGTCCCATCGATGGCACGGGGTTAAACAAAATAGGAAAGGGAGACAGGAGAAATGTCATTACCCAGTGAGATACTCCTATTTGGAACACCTGAGCAGTATTTGAGGCACTGAAGTATTTCAGACTCTGAAGAAGGTTCTCGACAAGAAACGCCACCCATTCCTTCTCTCCAGATTTGCTGCTTGTCCCGCAGAGTTACTCCAGCATTTTGTGTCTATCTTGAGTAGAACTGGTGTTTGGAGAGAGGTTGGGATGATTGAGCTTATATTTGCTGGGGTTTAGAAAAATGAGAAGGCATTATATTAGAAGATCTCGTCGGGATTAGATGGAGGGAGCAGGAGCAGGGAGGAAGGTCCCAAGGTTGGGGAAATGGAGAATCAGATGGGCCGAAGGGCCTGTTTCCACGCTGTATCTCTAAACTAAACTAAACGTGTGGAATGCCTCAGAGACAAATAGAAATTCATAGTCACATAAGAATGATGGGGAGATAGTTCAACATATAGTACTGGACTAAGAATGGGCAAGAGGTGTAGAATGGACTGTTGGCTTATAGTCACCTTCTATGCAGTATAACTGTTGGACGTCAGGAAAATATATCTGAGGCGAGTCTTTCTCCACCTGTTGACCACTGAAACTCAAACCCTGATCTCTCTACAGAATCTCTCAGTGTGCTGTTAGGATGGAGATCACCATTACAGACACAATCAGACCACCAGCTTCAAGGGCAAGCCACACCCTGTTGCCACACCAACAGGGCTGTCACCTGGCAGCCATTTTCATTTTAATTAAATGGTGGTACCATGACCTTCGGCAAGTCTTCAGCCTCCCTGTTGCCATAGTGACGCGTGATAGAAGTGATCCGTGCCAGAGAGTGTTAAATCTTCTGAATTTTCAAAAATCTCTTCCTAATCTGGCCCTGAAGAGTGACCCGTTATACTCGGGAATGTTTTTTGATTAAAAGGACGGTGCAGAAAACCTGAGGAAATACAATGCGAGCAACTTCTGCAGGGAGCCAGAGGAGAAGATTAATTCTCTGCATGTATGTGTGTGCTCACAAGACTCACATCACTAAATTTATGGCAAAGATTCAATTAAATTCAGCGGCCACAGTGGAGTTATGACAAAAATGCTGATATGTTTAACCTAATTTATAGGGGTGTTAATTGTGCGCTTTATAGGAAGAATGAGAACACAGAAATTTATTGAGAGGATGAATATGCATTCTAACTTATGTCTGCTGTCTTAAACGAGATTAAAGATGATTGATCCGTCTGTTAGCGGTTAATAAATATGGGATCAGTATGTATCGCACGTGTTTATTAAACACTGATTACTCAGCACAATCAGGCTATGAATCAGTCATTATTGTAAACAGGGACTTCTTCAGATTGAGAGAATTAGTTAGCTGCTGATTCTACTCACACACAATGTGACTCCATTAGCGTGAAGTAAAAGAAACAGTTAAGACGATATAACTCTTCTTATCTGTTGTTACTTCGCGATAGTTACTGCTGAGGCCCCTTGTAACAAATAAATATATTGATTTAACATTAGATGTAGAAGTGCAATTTGTATATTTCCTTTGTAGGAATCAGATCCTGGATTTTGAACAGTAAGTGTGAACAGGTGCAATGGATGTAATTTTCCACCGAGGACATTTCTTAATTTCCCACTTGCAACTTTGCATCTCTGAAGTTGTCGCCTGTGTAGTGTGGGAGGTTTCATTCCATCAACAAGGCTGTGCATCACCCCTGTGTCGCCGGCACAGCTGAAGTTGCACAGTGAGGGGACAGTTTCCATTGCGATCACAGCCCAACTGCGAACACTGAAGATGAGGATTTTCCCTGCAGATGCCCACCTACAATATTCCACATGTGTCGGAAGGAACTGCGGATGCTGCTTTAAACCGAAGATAGACACAAAAGCTGGACCTACCTGATCTCTCGGTTGCCAAACACTTTAAGTGATTAACATTCAAGATCAAAGATTCAAGATTAAATTTAATTGTCATATGTACCAATTAAGTAAAAAGCAAAAATACACACAGCACATAAGATAAAGTTTAACATAAACATCCACCCACGGTGGAATCAGCATTCCTCATTGCCTTCCATCACAGTGAGGAATGTTGATTCCATTGTGGTGGGTGTTTAAGTTAAACTTTATCTTATGTGCTGTGTGTATTTTTGCTTTTTACTTAGTATGGCTGTATGGTAACTCAAGGTTCACAGTACCTTAATTGGTACATGTGCCAATTAAATTGAATCTTGAAACTTGAATCTTAATTCCCCTTCCTAGTCCCACACAGACCTTTCTGTCCTAGGCCTCCTCCTTTGTCTGTGAGGCTAAATGCAAATTGGAGGAATTGCATCTCATATTTTGCTTGGGCAGCTTACATTCCAGTGGTATGAGTATTGATTTCTCTAACTTCAAGTAACCCCTCTCTCTCTCCATCCCTTCCCCACCCAACTCACATCAGCATCTCGTTCTCACCCGGCAAACAGCTAACAATGGATGTTTCCTTTTTATGCATATCTTTCATTCATTTGTTTTATACCTCTCTATATCACCTTCTGTATCTCTCGTTTCCCGTTCCCCTGACTCAGTCTGAAGAAGGGTCTCGACCCAAAGCATCACCTATTCCTTTTCTCCAGAGATGCTGTCTGACCCGTTGAGTTGCTCCAACAATTTGTGTCTATCTACAATATACCACCCTCATCCCTGGGCAGATCTCCTCAGTGATTGTGCAGTGTTCAGCTCATGGAACCTCAGCCCCGGTGGGCTTCAGATAACCACCAGGGACCCTCTTGCACAAAGCACATAGATCAAATCCTCCAGCCTAGCATTTCTGGCTATAAAGACGGCCACTTTAACAGGGAACTTGATGGCCAGAAGCACGTATAAAAAAAGTGGTGGTCTTTCTTTAACAGGCTTCTTCATCGGGAGCGTAAATGGAACGGTGGATTAAATGTAGATCACAAAGTGCTGGAGTAGCTCAGCAGGGACAGTGGTCAGGGACAGCTGAGTTATTCAAGCACGTTGCATCTGCACAAATTACAGCATCTACAGCTCCTTGTGTCTGTAACGGATGAGATGATTTGGACGGCACGGTGGCGCAGTGGTAAAGTTGCTGCATTACAGCAGTGATTCCCAACCTGGGGCCATATGGCCCCAAAGAGGCCATGGCAAATTTCAGGGGGGCCACAGAAAAATGTTGGGATTTAGGGGGCACGGGTCCAATGAAGGGGGCCACAGAGCTACCACCCTGTTGCCTCCTAAATTTCAGTTCTAATAAATCTATGTAGTTGAAATATTTTTGATGTTTGTGGAATAGAATAAAAGAGAATATATGTGCAATTAACAGACACTGATATTTTTATGGAAGGTATTATAATATTGAATTACTTTGTTTCCGCTAATAATGTCAGGGGGGGGGGGGGGCACAGAAAAATTAAAAGATCCCAAGGGAGCCATGAGCTAAAAAAGGTTGGGAACCACTGCCTTACAGCACCAGAGACCCGGGTATGATCCTGACCACACAGGGGTTCTTGTCCGTACGGAGTCTGTATGTTCTCCCCGTGACTGTGTGGGTTTTCTCCGGGATATCCGGTTTTCTCCCGCACTCCAAAGACGTACAGGCTTCTGGCTTAATTGACCAGTAAAATTGTCCCTAGTGTGTGTAGGATATTGCTAGTGTACGGGGTGATCGTTGGTCGGCGTGGACTCGGTGGGCCGAAGGGCCTGCTTCCCCGCTGTATCCCCAAACTAAACTCGGGGGCCATTGACTGTGAAAAGAAAGGCTATCGAGTCACAAATTCAGAGGAGAGACGAGAAAAACATGTCGAGACCAAACGGTGGTGGGGGTCTGGAATTCTCTGCCTGAAAAGGTGAGAGAGGCAGAATCACTTGTCACTTTGCAAACATTTCGACAGGACTTGGACATGAAGAGACGTGACCTGCGGGGCCACGGAGCCGGTGCTGGGAGATGGTATTATGTTGGGTGCATCTTTTATCGGTTGCCACAAAGTTGATGGGTTTACAGCCTCCTTCAATGTAGCGACATTTCTATGATTCTACTTCATGTCAATGAATTACACAGAAATGCAATTGATATCCTGCTGTGTGACGTTAGCACAAAAAAAGCCCATGAGGGCGGCTCTGTGGTGCAGCGGGTAGAGTTGCTGCTGGAAAGAATCCTATCAACAACTCGAGAGTGGTCCTGAGATACTATTTATCTCATTGAAGACCCTCGGACTATATTTAATCGGGCTTTACTGGACTTCATCTTGCACTAAACATTATTCCTTTCATCATGTTCTGTACGCTGTGAACGGCTCAATTGTAATCATGTATAGTCTTTCCATTAATAAACACAAAATGCTGGAGTAAATCAGCGATATAGGCAGCATCTCTGGAGAGAAGGAATGGGTGACATTTTGGGTTGACACCCTTTGGTTAGTACGCAACAAAAACCTTTTCACCGTACCTTGGTACGTACGTGACAATAAACTAAACTGAACTAAGCTAAACTAAACTAAACTAAACTAAACTAAACTAAACTAAACTAAACTAAACTAAACTAAACTAAACTAAACTAAACTAAACTAAACTAACCAACTAAGCTAAACTAAACTAAACTAAATTAAACTAACCAACAAAACTAAACTAAACTAAACTAACAAACTAAACTAAACTAACCAACTAAACTAAACTAAACTAACCAACTAAACTAAACTAAACTAAACTAAATTAAACTAACCAACAAAACTAAACTAAACTAAACTAAACTAAACTAAACTAAACTAAACTAATCAACAGTCCAGGGTTTGATTCTGACGTCTGGCAGTGTCTCAATCAATCAGTTCAATCAATCAATCAGTTTTATTCGTCACATTGCACATAAAGTGCAAGTGAAATGAATTTGTAGCTTGGAGCTTGTATATTCCATGATCGCATGGGATCGCCCCATCCCAAGCATGCATGGGTGGGGTCAACATCCGCTGTAAACGAGTGTGGGTGGGTGGTAGGGAAAGCACAGAGGAGTTTATCGTGTGAAAGAGAACAAGTTACAGGAAACGAGTGGGAGAATGGGTCTGATTGCATTTTTCCAAGAGCTGGGACACACTTGATCGGCTGAAGGAAAAGATGAAGGGGCACACCGGCTAAAAAGTGTGGAAGGAACTTCATTCAGAATGTAACCCATGCTGTTCCTGCCCTGAGTGTCTGACAGGACGGTGTGGAGCGAGCTTTGATCCGTATCAAACCCATTTATTTAGTCTTTGTTCATATAGGACCCAACACCTTTCCTTCCTTGGAAAGGTTAAGATGTTTGCAACATTCCCAACAACTCTCACCAACTTCTACAGATGCGCCAGAGAAAGCGTTCCATCGGCATGTATCACAGCATGGTTTGGGACAGCTCCATTCAAGACCGCAAGGAATCGCAAATAAGTGTGGACGCACCATCACACAAACCAATCTTCCTTCCATTGACACCATCTGCACTTCACGACTTCACGCTGCCTTGGCAAGGCCAGTAGCACAATCAATGACCAGCCTCACCCCGGTCACTCCCTCGTCTCCCCTCTCTCATCAGACAAGAGGTACAGAAGTGTAAAAATGCTCACCTCCAGATTCAGGGGCCGTTTAGTCCCAGCTATTATCAGGCAACTGAACCATCCCACCACCAGCTGGAGAGCAGTCCTGACCAACAATCTACCTCATTGGAGATCTTTGGACTTTCTTTAATCAGTCTTTATTGGACTTTATCTTGCACTAAACGTTATTCCCTTCATCCTGGACCTGTGCACTGTAGGTGGCTTGATTGTGATCATATATAGTCTTCATGTCTCGACCTGAAACGTCACCCATTCCTTTCGCTCCAGAGATGCTGCCTGTCCTGCTGAGTTATTCCAGCATTTTCTGTCTATCTTTGGTTTAAATCTGTTCCTTTCTACACATCTAGTCTTTCACTTGACTGGATAGCACGCAATAAAAAGCTTTTCGCTATACCTCGGTACCCATGGCAATATTCAACGAAACTAAACCAAATTAAAATACTCAAAGAGGGGCAGTAACGTTATTTATATACATGGAACAGCCGAGGATGGTTGGATGGGAAAGCAAAGTGAATTTGTGCTGCACTTTGTACTGGGAGCAGTTTAAATATAAAGGTCGTTTTATTCTGTGACACTCATCCCAAGAGACTTGATGTTGACAGTTCAGCTTGAGGTTTTTCGCTTGATCCAACTCATTCTTCGGCTGAAGATAGACACAAAATGCTGGAGTAACTCAGCGGGTCAGACAGCATCTCTGGAGAAAAAGAATAGGTGACGTTTCGGGTCGAGACCCTTCTTCAGACTGAGAGGCAGGGAAAGGGAAATGAGAGATATAGACTGTGATGCAGAGAGATGTAGAACAAGTGATTGAAAGATATAGAAGCATAGAAACATTGAAAATAGGTGCAGGAGTAGGCCATTCAGCCCTTCGAGCCTGCACCGCCATTCAATATGATCATGGCTGATCATCCAACTCAGTATCCTGTATCTGCCATCTCTCCATACCCCCTGATCCTTTTAGCCACAAGGGCCACATCTACCTCCCTCTTAAATATAGCCAATGAACTGGCCTCAACTACCTTCTGTGGCAGAGAATTCCACAGATTCACCACTCTCTGTGTGAAAAATGTTTTTCTCATCTCAGTCCTAAAAGACTTCCCCCATCCTTAAACTGTGACCCCTTGTTCTGGACTTCCCCAACATCAGGAACAATCTTCCTGTCCAACCCCTTAAGAATTTGTACGTGTCTATAAGATCCCCCCTCAATCTTCTAAATTCTAGCGAGTACAAGCCAATTCTATCTAGTCTATCTTCATATGAAAGTCCTGACATTCCAGGGATCAATCTGGTGAACCTTCTCTGCACTCCTAATAAGTAAAGAAGTAACGACGATAAAACCAACAGGCCAGCGTTAGCTGTTTGCCAGGTGGGAACGAGGACAGGCAACGAGACTCAACAAGAAGACTTCGGAGCTGGAGCGACTTGGGTGGGGAAGGGATGGAGAGTGAGGGAATTCTCTAGCTGTCCCGGGAGCACCTGATGCCATAATTGGGTTCCTGAAAGTAAATCGGTGTCATTTTCCATAGCTAATATTTATTAAACGCAAATCCAATAAAAAAAGAGTGGCTACTGAGTAAAAAGAGGCATCTTTAAGAATATTCTGTGCACATCTCTTTGAAAACACACACGCTATCAATTTCCCATGAACTTTCACATTATCAACAACTGAGAATTTTTTGAAGGTATTAGGCTTTTACCTACTTATTCTTTCAAAGAAGCTATTGCTTATCATGACTGCACCTCTTATATCAACACCACTGCAATCTCAAAGTAACTAATATAATTCCATTTCCAATTTCAGAATCATTTTTTTCCTGAGCAGAAGAAACCTCTTCTTTACAATTTGTTGAGTAAATCTGGCCATATTTTTCCTTTCAAGATTTTACTTTTGTTCCTTTAAGACCCTTCCTAAAATGTATTGATCCGAAATCATTGGAGGCTGTTTCCTAGGGCTTTTGAATGCAGTGATTAGATCCAGTCTTGGCTGTGGTTTAGTTTAGTGTAGTTTAGAGATACAGCGTGGAAAAATGCCCTTCGGCTTACTGAGTCTGCACCAACCTGCGATCCCCGCACATTAACACAATACATACTACACACACTAGGGACAATTTACTCTCATTCCAAGCCAATTAACCTACAAACCTGTACGTCTGTGGAGTGTGGGAGGAAACCGAAGATCTCGGATAAAACCCATGTAGGCCACGGGGAGAACGTGCAAACTCCGCACAGATAAGCACCCGTAGTCGGGATCCAACACGGGTCTCCGGCGCTACAAGCGCTGTAAGGCAGCAACTCTACCGCTACGCCACCGTGAGTGACAGCCCAAAAAAGTAGGCGTAGTTGCTGCAGAGTCGTGGGCGGGGGAAGGCAGTGTTTTGGGGAGCTGCGTCAGGAAATTCAGGATTATCCCAACAGGAGGTGGGCTTTCCTATGGCCATTGTACCAGTTTTCAGGGGCATGCGAAGGACATGCATGAGATATTGAGCAGTACAGCATAGGAACAGGCCCTTCGACCCGCAATGCCTGTGCCATACATGGTGCCAAGTTGAATTCATCTCCTCCGCCAGCATGTTGCCGCCGAGAATAAGGGGGGGTCGAGGCGGGGTGGAGGGGGGACGGCTGGATGATGCCACGTGTGGCGACAGGCAGTACATAGCATTGTTCGGCGAACTTTTGTAACTTCGCCGGTACCAATACCCACATCATATTTAACTCCCCATCTTCCATCGTTTCTCCAAAACCCATATCTTCTGTCTTGTCCCTGTACCCTACACGGCAATCTTTTACCCCTCCCACCCCCACCCCTGCTGAATGTCCTATAGCTCTACCTGCTATCTTCTCCTGTATCCCACCATTGAATCTCAGTCACGTGCCACTATTCTCTCTTGGGCTCTGCTCCATCATCTTCTTTAAATCCATCCCTGTTGACTTGATTCCCTTGTGACTGAATTCCTTCCTTTCTCAGCTTCCCCTTTTACCTTCCTCTCTGATATTTGAACTCTCTCCAAGAGTAGCGACTGATTTTTGTCCAAGAAATAGGTACAACGTGCTGGAGTAACTCAACGGGCCAGGCAGCGTCTCTGGAGAACATGGATAGATGACGTTTCAGGTCAGGACCAGTCTGAATATAGGCCCTGAGCAGAGACTTCTCCAGGGATGCTGCCCGACCCGCTGAATTACTCCAGCACTTTGTGTCCTTTTCTGTAAACAGGCACCTGCAGCTCCTTGTACCCACAACGTATCGGGTCGGAACCCTTCCTCAGACTGCCAGAACCCGTCAGAGAGAAGAGAATTTCTTCAAAGCAAAGATTTCGCTCTGGAAGAGACAAAATGTGTAGAAGGAACTGCAGATTGGATTGCACCAAAGATAGACACAAAACGCTGGAGTAAGTCATATGTCAGGCAGCATCTCTGGAGAGAAGGAATAGGTGACGTTGTGGGTCAAGGCCCTTCATCAGATAGTTTGTGGATCCACGAAACATCACCTATTCCTTTTCTCCAAAGATGCGGCCTGACCGGCTGAGTTACTCCAGCATTTTGTGTCCGTTCCATCTTTGTATGTTAGGTGTGTGTACATTTCTCGTGTTTACCAGTGAGGCTGTAGGGCCAGCCGTGTGCATGGCATTATTGATGGATCATGCTGGGGATGTGGGCTCTTCATTTTTCACACTTCACTCTGTTTCCCAAGCCAGTGAGCCCAGGTTCAATTCTCTTGTGGAATCCCAACATCTCAGATGGCCATTGTGGTGTAGGAGGTAACGCTGGCATGGATGGAAACTTAGCTGGCTAATAGAGAACAGAGTGGGCATAAATGAGTCTTTTCCTGATTGGCAGGGTTACGGGGTGATGCTCCGCATGGTGTGATAGTCAGGTCTTAGTGATTTGTTTACTGTTTTTATAATGGATTGTTGCTGATGACAGGAAAGTGGAAAAAAAAGGTGACATGGAACTATACTGAGGTATAGATAGTTCAAGTGAGTGGGCAAAGATTGGCAAACAATGTGCGTTGAATGAAAATATCCGTCTGGTATGCAAAGTTTAAATAAAAGAGCATATTGCCTAAATGGTGAGAGGTTACAGAGCTCTGTGATACAAAGTGATCATGTTCCAATGAAAAAGGCGAGATGTGGATACAAGTAGTAGTATCTGCCTGAGACCCGGGTTCGATCCTGACCACGGGTGCTGTCTGTACGGAGTTTGTACGTTCTCCCGCGTGGAATTTCTCCGTGTGCTCCGGTTTCCACCCACACTCCAATGGCGTACAGGTTCGTAGGTAACTTCCATTTTCCCCAGAGATGCTGCCTGACCCGCTGAGTTACTCCAGTATTTTGTGTCTATTTTCGGTGTGAACCAGCATCTGCAGTTCCTTCTCACACAACTTTGTAGGTTAATTGGCTTTGGGGTAAACAAATTGTACATTTTCCCTTGTGTGTAGGATAGTATTAGTGTGCGGGGTGATCGCTGCTCAGCATGGGACTCAGTGGGCTGAAGGGCCTGCGTCCACGCTGTGTCTCTGACGTCGAAAGCAAAGTCTAAAGTGTTTCAGTGCATGATTTGCAAAAGGCTGGTACATGAATACAAAAAGTAAATTGGAAAGCTAACAGAAAGTTATCATTTTTAGCAAGAGGAAAATCAAAAATAAAAGCAGGGAGGTTATGCTTCAGTGGTGTCGGACAATGGTGAGACCACATCAGGATGAAGTGCACAACACTGACCTCCTTGTTTAAGAGAACATCAATGCATTGGCAGCAGTTTAGCAAAGGTTTATGAGATTACTACCAGAAATGGGAGGGTGATTTATGAAGAAGGGAGGGACAGGCTCAACTTGTATCCACTGCAGTTGGGAGGAGAGGGCTATTGATTGAAGAACATAATGTGAAAAGAGTGTTCCTCTCCAGGGAGAATCTAAAATTATGATGTGCTGTTTTGAAATAAGGATTCAGCCTTTTGGAACACAGATGAGAGGACATTCGTGCTCTCGGAGGAATGTGAATCTTTGAATCCCCTTCCTCAAAGGGCCCTTAAAGCAGTGTCTTTGAATGCAGCACCATCTATCTGCTGCCTAATAACACCAGCGTGGAGCAGCACTCAAAATTCGTCTGCATCTTGTTCATCAACCACATTAGTCCATGTTACAACTGCCGCTGTTAAATCACAGAGGAGCCAACATTCACCAATATTGAAGTTCAACAGGAATTTTTTTAAACTACATTTCTTGTACTTAGTTCATATGTTCTAGGAGCAGAATTAGGCCATTCATCCTGTCAAGTCTACTCCACCATTCAATTATGCCTGTTCTATCTTTCCCTCTCAAACCCATTCTCCTGCCTTCTCCCCGTAACCCTTGACACCCGTACTAATCAAGAATCTGTCAATCTCTGCCATAAGAAATATCCATTGACTTGGACTCCACGGTCGTCTGTGGCGGTGAATTCCACAGATTCACCACCCCCTGACTAAAGAGGGCCCAGGTCCAAAGTCCAAGTTTTTAAGACATGCTCATAGGTATTGACCAGAGAAGCATGTTAATTGGCTTGGTGTATGTGTAAAATTGTCCCTAGTGTGTGCAGGATCGTGTTAATGTGCGGCGATCGCTGGTCGATGGGCCGATGCGTCTGTTTCCGCTCTGAATCTCTAAACTAAACTAAACTAAACTGACCCCCGCTGGGATTCCAGTTGCCACGTATGGATAGGGGGTCAATCATGGGCAAATAGCACCAGGCTAGATGGGCATTCTGGTCAACATGGATGAGTTGGGCTGAAGGGCCTGTTTGACCCCATGACACCCCTCACTGGGTTTTCAATAGGTTTACCTTCTAAAGCAGTGGACAAAAACGGCAGAAGAAGTTGATGAATCTGTGGAATTCATTGCCACAGACGACAGTAGAGGCCAAGTCAATGGCCGAATTGTGCTCCCATGTCTTATGGTCTTATCATTGGAATGTGCACTCAGTTTTACCAACATGCCCCAGTGGTGGACACATGTACAAAGCATGATAAGCTATTCCTGAAATGCTGTGGCAATGGGTGAAAAGGCCAATGGAGCTTTATTAAGTGGACATAACTAGTTTTGGTCAGGGAAGATGTTAACATAAGAACAAAAGAAATGGAAGGAAGAGTAGACAATAGTTTAGTTTAGTTTAAAGATACAGTGCGGAAACACCGAGTCCACACGGACCAGCGATCCCTGCACACTAACACTATTCTACACACGCGAGGGACAATTTACAATTTTACCGACGCTAATTAACCTGTACGTCTTTGGCGTGTGGGAGGAAACCCAGGCACCCGGAGAAACCCACGCAGGTCATGAGGGAACATATGAACTCTGCACAGACAGCACCCGTAGTCAGGATCAAATCTGCAGCTCGACCGCCGCACCACCCCTGATCTGCCATTTGATAGGATTGTGCCTGATCCTTAAACACAGCATAATACCTTTATTCCTCTGTGTACGAAGGAACTGCAGATGCTGGTTTAAAGCGAAGATAGACACAAAATGGTGGAGTAACTCAGCGGGTCAGGCAGCAGCTCCGGAGAAAAGGAATAGGTGACGTTTCGGGTAGAGACCCTTTTTCAGACTGAGAGTCAAGGGAAAGGCAAACGAGGGATATAGACGGTGATATAGAGAGATATAGAACAGATGAATGGGAGATATGTAAAAATATAACAATGTTAAAGGCAACAGGCCATTGTTAGCTATGAGCTAGGTGAAAACGAGTTACTGACAATGAGACTCAACAGGACGACTTTGAAGCTGGTATGACTTGGGTGGGGGAGGGATGAAGAGAGAGGGAAACGCAAGGGTTACTTTAAGTTAGAGAAATCAATATTTCAAGAAATCAATATGTTTATCTTTATTCTTCTTCCTGCTGTGCCCCCTTCTCCCCTCCCCTTGCTTTCTTTCATTCATTCCCTGTGTTTTTCTTGTTTTCTATCCACTAACTTCAATCACCAGCCTCACCACAAAAATCTTTGATCTTTCTTATTTCATTTGTCCTTTTCATTTCTCTCTCTTTTATCCCCCCCCCCCCCACCCCCGGCCACAATGGTAACGATTTGGACTTTAGACTTTAGAGAGATACGAGCTGAAACAGGCCAAACAGCGATCACCCCACACACTAGCCCTCTCCTACATACTAACCTGCGAACCTGTACAATTTTTACCGGACCCAATTAACCTACAAAACTACACGTCTTTGGAGCGTGGGAGGAAACCAGAGCACCCGGAGAAAACCCACACGGTCACTGGGACGCGGTACAAACTCCGTACAGATAGCGCCCGTGGTCAGGATCAAACCCGGGTCTCTGGCGCTGTAAGGCAGCAATTCTACCGCAGCGCCCTGCAATGTTAAGGAAGTGCTATCAGTCACAGGGTGACCATACAAACTCCATACAGTCAGCACCCCAGGTCAGGATCCCTCTGGTGCTGGGACACTCCTCATTGCAAAGGCTCAGGTTAGCAATCTAGAAAAGTGGCCTCCCACCATGTTTGTTCGAATAAAGTGTAAAGAAAATGAAACCGAGCACTTTAGAGTGAACCAGGAGCTGGCTGCTGTTTCTAGGGATGGATCCTGCTGTGTGTATATATGCTGGTCTAATACATATGTTACACTAGTCCCTCACCAATAAATTAGACTACAAACATAACCATGACAATCTCAGTAAAGCAAGGGAACAATGAATGGTATTGGAGGTAGACACAAAATGCTGAAGTAACTCAGCGGGGCAGGCAGCATCTGGAGAGAAAGAGTGGGTTACGTTTCAGGTCAAGACCCAGATGAAATGTTCGTCTGAAGAAGAGTCTCAACCCGAATCGTCACCCATTCCTTCTCTCCAGAGTTGCTGCCTGTCCCGCTGTTACTCCAGCTTTATGTGTCTATCTGCGGTTTAAACCAGCATCTGCAGTTCCTTCCCCACTCATTGAGGCAAGTAGCAGTCCCGGAGGAAGGGACGGTTGTTGCCAGGGTATGTGCAGAGAGTGGGCTCCAAGCTGTGCTCGCTGTTGGTGAGCATTTCATTTTGCACTCTGCGCCTCCCTTTCTCACAAGGAGCTGGGTTTAGGGCTCTGCCCGAGCAGGCTGCCTGCCCCTTTGCCGGGGATACGTCCGCGCCCGGGTGGTACTAGAAAGGGACTACACGCTGTCCACGGGCGCCCTGGGGGATTTCCAGGATCGCTGGGCATCGCAGGGGGGGTGGAATGCATCCTCAATAAGGATGGAGAAATAGTTATTCAATATTCAGAGTTTAAGAATATTTGTTTTACTTTGTATCATGATGGTGGGTTTGTTTCTATTGGTTTGTATTGTACATATCATTTTTGTAAATAATTAATTAAAATTAATTTCAGTTATAAAACAAAGCAGTGTTTACTCTACCCCAGGCAGCCATTTTAAAGAAGGATGTCGACCACTGCAGTTATGGATGAACCCTCAGCTCCTGGTGAAGTTCACTAACTGCCAGCAGAATATCTTCCATTCTGCGTTCCTCCCCTTGACTACTATTTGCAATCATTAATTACCCAGCAGTCATTCTTCGTTGCTGAGTCAGCACGCCACTCTTCATTTTTTTTTAGTTTTAGAGACGCAGCACGGAAACAGGCCCTTCGGCCCACCGGATCAGTGCTGACCAGCGATCCCCGCACATTTACACCACCCAACACACACTAGGGACAGTTTTACATCACAAGCAACAAGGCGATTTACCTACAAACCTGTACGTCTTGGGAGTGTGGGAGGAAACCGAAGCTCTCGATGAAAACCCACGCAGGTCACGGGGAGAACGTACAAACTCCGTGCAGACAAGCACCAGTGGTCAGGATCGAAGCCGGAGCTCTGGCGCTGTAATGGGCCTATCCCACTTAGGCGACTCCTTAGGCGACTGCCAGGGACTAGTTTTAATGGAATTCGCCTACGACACCTACGACAACCTACGACAGCACCTATGACAACCCACAATAACAAAAATTGTCGCCACTGTCGCCGAAAAATATTCAACATGTTGAAAATTTTGTGGCAGTCGCCCAAAAAATCGTCTAAGTGGGACAGGCCCATAAGGCAGCAGCTCTACCCGCTGCACCACCGTACCCCCCTAAAGATGAAGGGTATTTGCCAAAATGTCAGTGAGTGATGGAAAACACAGGCTCAGAATTTCGTCAGCATCTACCCTACAGTCATTTATTTCGTGGAGAGAATAGCCCTAAAACAAGAAGGAATTTCCACGTGACTTCTAATAGAGGTTTTACGGTACAGGTGATTGTTGGAAGCCTGTGCTCCAGCATATTTTTATTACAATATAATTAGAAAGAGGAAAGTGTTGAGGCATATCAACGATTGTCTGCGAGAAGCAGGCCTCACTGTAAAATATAGATGCTGCTAAAGAGGGTTGTGCTGACACTTTTATACACAGCTCCAGTAAACACCAGCCTTTCTAATCACTGTCTGAGCTCACAATTTAATATTATTTATGCTGCCTTTTAACACAGCAGGAGATATTTACCCCAACCTCTCCAGGAAATATTCATTCTGGCATCTATGCGTCTCTTCTTTGCCATCTTCCTCAAAACATTTCTATTGTGTAACAGGCCCTGTGGCCCACCGAATAAGGGGGAGGCCATTTAGAACGGAGATGAGGGAAAACTTTTTCACCCAGAGAGTGGAGAATCTGTGTATTTTTCTGCCTCAGAAGGCAGTGGAGGCCATTTCTCTGGATGCTTTCAAGAGAGAGTTAGATAGAGCTAAAGATAGCGGAGTCAGGGGATATGGGGAGAAGGCAGGAACGGGGTACTGAATGTGGATGATCAGCCATGGTCACAGTGAATGGCGGTGCTGGCTCGAAGGGCCGAATGGCCTACTGAGTGGCCTACTCCTGCACCTATTGTCTATTGTCTATTGAGTCCGCACTGACTAATGATCACCCGTATACACTATCACTATCCGAAGACGGACAGAAAGAGCTGGAGTAACTCAGCGGGACAGGCAGCATCTCTGGAGTGAAGGAATGGGTAACGTTGCGGGTCGAGAAGGGTCTGAAGAAGGGTCTTGACCCGAAGCGTCACCCATTCCTTCTCTCCAAGGATGCTGCCTGTCCCGCTGAGTTATTCCAGCTTTTTGTGTCTATTTCAGACCAGACCTGAACTGTCACCTTTCAATTGGTGTCTTTTCAATGGCAGCCCTTTTTACCTTCATTCATTTTTCAGAGATTTCTTTTACGATTTATTGATTTATAATGAAACCTAATAAAAAGTAAATTGATGCATTGTACTGCAAATCCGGAGGCCATCTCAGCTCATCTGTACACAGCTCGTTGCAGACTGTTGGTCTTGTAGTCCAGTAACCCTGTCTGAATGAAGTCTACTCTTGAAGGAAAGTGGAGGGGGTGAGGGGAGATGGTTGGAGGTAGGGTTCTTGCCAACTGGCATTTGGCTACTAGTTGTTCCAGGAAACCCCAGGCTGTGACAAGTCCTCCCCTTGTAACAAAAGTCCAACTTATGATCAGCCCATCAGTATGATTGGTCGTCTGGGAGACGGGTAGGATGGATTTGCCAGTTGCTATGGTACTTCAGACATCGTTAGTTTTTAGTATTAGAGGTGCAGTGCGGAAACAGGCCTTTGGCCCACGAAGTCCGCGCTGACCATTTCAGGTCGGGAATAGACACAAAATGCTGGAGGAAGTCAGCGGGTCAGGCAGCATCTCTGGAGAGAAGGAATAGGCGACGTTCCAGGTCGAGACCCTTCCTCAAATTATCCTAAGAAGGGCCTCGACTCGAAACGTCACCTATTCCTTCTCTCCAGAGATGCTGCCTGACCCGCTGAGTTACTCCAGCATTTTGTGTCTATCTATGGTGTAAACCAATCAATCTGCAGTTCCTTCTGCACATTTTGTCTGTTCCAATGCAAAATCTTTTCTTTGAAGATGTTCTCTTCTATCTGATGGGAGTTCTGGCAGTCTGAAGAAGGGTTCCGACCCGAGAAGTTGTGAGTACAAGGAGCTGCAGGTGCCGGTTTACAGAAAAGGACACAAAGTGCTGGAGTAACTCAGCGGGCCAGGCAGCACTTCTGGAGAAGTCTCTGCTCAGGGCCTATATTCGGACTGGTCCCGACTCGAAACGTCAACGAAAAGGTTCAGAACAAATCAGAGCCAGCTCTGATGACCAAGGACAGGTGGAGCCCACAATGGTCCATTGATGGTTGTGGTGGAGGTAATAGCGAGGTGATATGAACAGTAAAACTGGCAGGACGGCTAGGGTGTGGGGAGGGACGAACAGAGAGGGAATGCAAGGGTTACTTCAAATGAAAGAAATCAATATTCATACCGCTGGGTTGTAAGCTGCCCAAGCGAATCTTTCTTGGCTAAACATCTGCCTCCCTTTCCCTAAATTGCAGCTTAGCCCAAAGCCCAGACACCACAAAATAAAGCATTTCCACCATTACATATTAATCCACAATGTGTTTGTCTCCTGCCTGTCACAGAATCGAAACAGGCCCTTCGGCCCAATTTTCCCACACCGACCAACATGTCCCATCTATGCTAGTCCCACCTGCCCGCTTTTGCCCCATATCCCTTTGAACTTGGCCTATCCATGTACCTATCTAATTGTTAAGCGTTGCGATAGTACCTGCCTAAACTACCTCGACTACCTCCTCCGGCTACTCGTTCCGTACACCCACCACCCTTCGTGTAATAAAGTTGCCCCTCCGGTTCACATTAAACATTTTCCCCTTCACCTTAAACCCATGTCCTCTGGTTCTCGATTCCCCTACACTGGGAACGAGACTTTGTGTGTCTACCCGATCTATTCCGCTCATGATTTTATACACCTCTACAAGATCACCCCTCACCATCCTGCGCTTCAAGGAATAGAGTTCCAGCCCACTCAACTCTCCCAATAACTCAGACCATTGAACATATCTCCATGGTTGTACCCTCCATGCCATCCTTACACCTGTTACCTTGTTATTCAGGTTTTACGAAGTAGGCATCGCAAGCAAGGTCTGTATTTAGTGCCATTAAATAATTTTAAATAGTTACAGCGCTTTTCTGATTTATTTGCGTAATTACTGATAGCCAGATAATTATTCATGATGTTCGTCTGCCCAATCTATTCCTCTCGTGATTTTGTCCTTACTGGGTCTATCCACAGCCTTCTCCATGTGTACCTTGCTATCTCTACTGCTTCCTACTGCTTCCGACAATGTACTGTCGCAGAAGCAGTGAGCCGTCACCAGAGCTCCATGTAGTCTAGTTTTGTCAGGGGGTCCTTCTCTATAAAGGGTCATAGGCGATGGGCTATCAGAGGTGGAATCGGCCTTGGGAAGGTGCACCGATGGATAATTGTCTATGAAAGTAAGCATGCAGGTACAGCAGGCAGTGAAGAAAGCGAATGGCACGTTGGCCTTTATAACAAGAGGAATCGAATATAGGAGCAAAGAGGTCCTTCTGCAGTTGTACAGAGCCCTAGTGAGACCACACCTGGAGTATTGTGTGCAGTTTTGGTCCCCTAATTTGAGGAAGGACATTCTTGCTATTGAGGGAGTGCAGCGTAGGTTCACAAGGTTAATTCCCGGGATGGCGGGACTGTCATATGCTGAGAGAATAGAGCAGCTAGGCTTGTACACTCTGGAGTTTAGAAGGATTAGAGGGGATCTCATCGAAACATATAAAATTGTTAAGGGCTTGAACACGCTAGAGGCAGGAAACATGTTCCCGATTTTGGGGGAGTCCAGAACCAGGGGCCACAGTTTAAGAATAAGGAGTAAGCCATTTAGAACGGAGACGAGGAAACACTTTTTCTCATAGAGAGTGGTGAGTGTGGAATTCTCTGCCTCAGAGGACAGTGGAGGCAGGTTCTCTGGATGCTTTCAAGAGGGAGCTCTTAAAATTAGCGGAGTCAGAGGATATGGGGAGAAGGCAGGAACGGGGTACTGATTGGGGATGATCAGCCCTGATCACATTGAATGGTGGTGCTGGCTCGAAAGGCCAAATGGCCTACTCCTGCACCTATTGTCTATTGTCTATTGTCTTTGCATCGACATTCCCGGGACTGCAACTTCAGTTTTGTCAGTCTTTTCAGGGTCAATTATAAGCTAATTGTTAAATACTATATATTGATATTCCCAGTATTATCTATGTGTGCCCTCAGCTCGGCTTGTTTGCTCTCATTGTTTGCCACCAACAGCTAAGGCAATGAGTTGTGAGGAAAATAACCAAACAGCAATCAGTATTAACATGGTTCGGTCTGTCTGCTCTCCTGCCTTCGCCTTGCCTTTATCTCTCGGAACTAATCGAGAGGCTGGGTTTGTATAGAGAGGAGGAAGTTAATGGGGAACCTAACTGAGGTACACAAAAACATGAGGGGCATAGACATGGGTAGATGGGAGGAAACTTTCACTCCCAGGAATGAGTAGGCATGTAGAAACATCACCGCCTTTAAGTGCAGCACGGTGGTGTGGTGTTAGAGTTGCTGCTTTACCGCGCCAGACACCCGGGTTTGGTTCTGACTACGGGCGCTGTCTGTACAGGGGGTTTGTACAGTCTCGCCGTGACCGCGTGGGTTTTCTCCGGGTGCTCCGGTTTCCTCCTGCACTCCAGGTTTGCAGGTTTGCTAAGGACAGTAAATCGTCCATAGTGTGCAGGGTATTGCTAGTGCACGGGGATGGACGGTCGGTGCGGGCTCAGCGGGCCGAAGGGCCTGTTTCCACGCTGTCTCTCTAAACCTAAAATAAAATGCAGGGAATAGAGTGATATGGATCATGTGCAGGGCGGGGGAGATCAGTTAAACCTGGCATCGTGTTCGGCACAGGCATTGTGGGCCGAAGGGCCCATTCTTGTGCTGTGCTGGCCTGTTCTGTGTGTGGCAGTGGTGTGATTATAACCTGCCTATGGGTGTCTGACAGGTTTGGTTAGGAATGACCATTGCTGTACAGCCATCATGAGTTTACATTATACCTTCCAGTTTCTGTGCCATGGTCAGATGATCAGAATCTGGCAATTTACTGCTAGACCTGTCCAGAATGATAGCAAATTCAAGCATAAAAAGCTCTCCGTGGCTTGGGGAAACATTTTGCCTGCCATGTCCTTATTGCTATAACTTACCTTTTCTTTCTTTTTTTTCTTCTCTTTCTCTCGTTTATCATATTGTTTACAGTGTATCGTGTTTGCATGTCCTGTTGTGCTTCCGCAAGTACGAATTTCATTGTTCTATCTGGGACACATGACATGGAAACACTCTTGCCTCTCTCTCTCTCTGTCCCTGTCTTGACCCTCTTCTCCCTAACCAACCCCAGACTGCACCATAACAACGTGATTTCTGGAGAGAAGGAATGGGCGACGTTTCTGGTTGAGACCCTTCTTCTTCAGAAGGGTCTCGATCGACCCGAAACGTCACTCATTCCTTCTCTCCAGAAGTGGGAGGACTTCAGAAGGAATGGGTGACATTTCGGGTCATGACCCTACTGAAGAAGAGGGGTCTCGACCCGCAACGTCACCTATTCCTTCTCTCCAGAGATGCTGCCTGTCGCCGCTGAGTTACTCCAGCATTTTGTGCTTATCTTCGGTTTAAACCAGCATCTGCAGTTCCTTTCTACACCAGAAATGTCTTTTTCAGATTGCTGGATTACTGGCTCATTGCTCCTGATTTAAAGTTTACTTGCACCCGTCCTTGCGTTGAATTAATTTGTTCGGGGCAGTCTGAATGATTTATTGAGAAGCCAATGGAGGTAATATATTTGGATCTTCAAAAAGCGTTGAATAAGGTGTCATGCGCGAAGTTGTTACAGAGATTAGGAAGGAAAGGATAGACACAAAATGTACTTTGGGGACAGTGTGCTGAGTCACACACAAGGAGCCCATCCAGCCCACAGCAATTATCCTGCAGATAGACACAAAATGTTGGAGTAACCCAGCGGGACAGGCAGCATAGCTGGGTAGAAGGAATGAGCGATGTTTTGGGTCGAAACCCTTCTTCTCGACCCGAAACCTCACCCGTTCCTTCTATCCAGAGATGCTGCCTGTTCTGCTAGGTTACCCCAGCATTATGTGTCTATCTTCAGTGTAAACCAACATCTGCAGTTCCTTCCCACACAGTAATTATCCTTGCAGCCTGCTTGAGGCTGGGCTCTATTAAAGTGTCCTTGAACCAGGGTTCCAATGAAACTAAACTAAACCAAACTAAACTGACCAGGCAGATGGCTGACAGAATTCAACGTGGCAGAGTGTGGTGGAAAAACATAATACTTTCAAATTGATTAACTGTGACATGGAAGGGGATTTGGGCATCGTTGCACATGGAGTCCTACAGCATGGAAACAGGCCCTTCAGCCCAACTTGCCCCATCTAGTCTAGTCCCACCTGCCTGTGTTTGGCCCATACCTCTCTAAAGTTTTCCTATCCATGTATCAGTCCAAATGTCTTTAATATATTGGTTATAATACCTGCCTCAACTAACGCTTTACCAGTTTGTTCCATATACCCACCATCCTCTGTGTGAAAAAATTGCCCCTCAGGTTCCTAAATCGTATCCCTCTGACCTTAGATCTGTGCCTTCTCCTTCTTGATTCTAATAGACTGGGTGTGTTCACCCTATCTCTTCTCCCTCGTGATTTTATCCACTATAAAATGACTTGCAAGTGGCTTAAAGAAAATAAGCAGGCTGGTGCAACGTGCGTTTAACAAAGGAGGTGGCGTGTTGACTTTGTGCATGAAAGGATTGAAGTGTAACAGCAAATTATCTTCATTCAGTGCTGCAGTGGAGACTTTACAGGCCCAGAACGGCTGAAAGAGCAGGTCGTCTAGGGTTGCCGACTGTCCCGTATTAGCCGGGACATCCCGTATATTGGGCTAAATTGGTTTGTCCTATACGGGACCGCCCTTGTCCCGTATTTGACTGCTACTACTTGGATCAAGGGGACTGTCGGGTCGGAGCGTCTCATCCAGCCCTGCTTCACCCGTCCCGAAGTAATATAGCCCATGGAGCGCAGCAGCAGCGCCTCGCCCGTGGCATCAATGGAGCGAAGGAATAGGTGACGTTTTGGGACGGGACCCTTCTTCAGACCTGTTTGAGCATATCCACCTGTTTGCTTTCTTTCCTCCATCCAGCTGTTCCTTAATACTTTCCACATAAACCAGGGTTTCTTATAATCTGCCCTGATGCCTTCTTACAGGGCTCGAGGTCAAGCACTGCTTGACAGCAATCCCATGAAGCACCTTAGATCATTTTATTAGATTAAAGGTGCAACATAAAGGTGCAACATAATCCCCTCAAATCTACTTTGCAGTGAGAGTATCATCAAAAGTGCTGTGTTTAGTGAGGGATTTAAGACTTGAAGGGTCCAGTAAAATGGCAACTGCTGCTAGGATTACGACTTTTGCATGCAATGAATCGCTGAGTGACCTGACCCCCTTGGCTGCTCGTTCCATGAGGTCTCATGCATTGGTGCCCAGGTGAAGCATGGTCTCAAGTTGTTGGGCTTTCTGCAGGAGTTCTGTTCTCCGATTAGCACGGGTGTCAGGGGTTATGGGGAGAAGGCAGGAGAATGGGGTTAAGGGTCTTTGACAGCACTCGGCCCCTACTCGCTGGAGTTCAGAGGTTGGGGGGGGGGGGGGGGGGGGACTCATTGAGACTTACACAATATTGAAAGGCATAGATAGAGTGGATGTGGAAAGGATGTTTCCACTGGTGGGAACAGAGGTCATAGCCTCAGAATTAAAGGGCACTCTTTTAGAAAGGAGGTGAGGAGGAACATCTTTAGTCAGAGGATAGTTAATATGTGGAACTCATTGCCACAGAGGGTGGATATTTTTAAGGCAACGATAGACATATTCTTGATTAGAATGGGTGTCAAGTGTTATGGGGAGAAGGCAGGAAAATGGGATTAGGAGGCAGAGATCAGCCATCATTGAATGGCAGAATAGACTCAATGGGCCGAATGGCATTTCTCCTCCTATAACTTGTGAACTTGTGAAAGATAGATCAGCCATGATTGAATGGGGGAGTAGACTTGATGGGATGAATAGCCCAAAATCTGCTCGTATCACTTATGAACTTATGACCTTGGTGGAACAGGCCACGTGAAGGTAAACGTCACCCATCCATGTTCTCCAGAGATGCTGCCTGACCCACTGAGTTACTCCAGTACTTAGTGTCCTTTTAGCCCTTTTAGTTTAGTGTAGTTTAGATTAGAGATACAGTGTGGAAACAGGCCCTTCGACCCACTGTCCACGCTGACCAGTTCATCACCTGTACATTAGTTCTACCCTACACACAATTTACAGAACCCAATTCACTTGTACCTCTTTGGCGTGTGCGAGGAAACCAGAGCACCCAGTGAAAACCCACGTGGTCACAAGGAGAATGTACAAACTCCAGATGGACAGCACCCGTAGTCAGGATCCGAAGATAGACACAAAGTGCTGGAGTAACTCAGCGAGTCAGGAAGCATCTCTGGAACTAAAAGATAGGTGATGTTTCGGGTCGGGACCCTTCTGAAGACTCAGGATCCAAACCCGAGTCTCCGGCGCTGTAAAGGCAGCAACTCTACCGCTGCACGACTATGCCACCCCTTGCGAAGTCCTTCTCACTCTCCCATCTCCCTTAGATCTGGAGTTGCCTCCAATTCCTTTCCCAGTTCTCCTGGGGGAATTTGCAGCCGGATATCCCAGCCAAGAGTCCTCACTTTCTCTAGGTGACCATCCACTTAAAAGGTAACACGGTTGTCTTTTTCCGCAAAATCCGGGGAAACGGTGACTGGGGCTTTTGGTGGAGTCTTGACGACATCGCACAAAGCTCCTCAAAAGTCCTCTTCGCATGCAGTGCAGTCATTCGTTTCCCAGCAGTAAGTGGACTGCGAAAGCTGAAGTTGGCTCTAAGTGACACTCGAAATCCTCAGCAATCACTTGTTCATCCTTGCTCAGCTGGTCGCTGTTACAAGCGGTTATTAATTCAAGCACTACCCAACGAACTGTCTGGCAATCTCCTTAATGAGCAACCAACGCCATTGTCAGTCAGACAGACCATCAGCAATCCTCCATGGGGATGTGTTCCTGGTCCAAGAATCAATTCATCTCTGGGGTGGCATCAAATGGCAGCTCAAGACTCTCTCTTGACCACCCTGGGGCCTCTCTGGTGCCTACTCTGCCCAGGGAAATGTGCTGACCATACATTTGAAAGAAAGACGGATGCATAAAAACATCCCAGAACATCCTTGTCTCGTCTTCCTGTTCCTTCTTTCCCCCCAGCATGTCTCCATTTCAAAATGTAGTTTAGTTTAGTTTAGTTTAGAGGTACAGTGCAGAAACAGGCCTTCCAGCCCACCCAGTCCGCACCGACCAGCGATCCCCGCACACTAGCACTATCCTACACACACTAGGGACAATTTATACATGAACCAAGCCAATTAACCTACAAGCCTGCACGTCTTTGGAGAGTGGGAGGAAACCGAAGGTCTCGGAGAAAACCCATGCGGTCCCCGGGGAGAACGTGCAAACTCTCTACAGACAGCAGCCGTAGTCGGGATCGAACCCGGGTCTCCGGCGCTGTAAGGCAGCAACTCTGCCGCTGCGCCGCCGTGCTGCCTGGTAAATATATTCTCTGGATCACTGCTGTTCCGTGGAGACAGCAGGGTGAGAGGTTCCTTTGATGTGAGTTTCTCTGTAGTTCTGTGGAAATACCTTCAAATAAGGAAAAAAATCTATACTGAGGAAGAGCTTAATCCCGTTGGATATGTGGCTCGGTTACACACGCTGCACTCATGGCTGTCTCTGCACTCTCTCTCTCTCTCTCTCTCTCTCTGGAGGGTGCCCTGTGTATTGGCACCACTTGTGGTGGGGGCAAGATCATCTCCCATCAAACTGCAGAACCCTCTCACCCCAAAGATTTGTTTAAAAGCAAAATGGGGAATTGGCTTTATTATATCACATCGTAGCTTCACAGAGTTGGTTTTGAAATAAAAAAGAGAAATCAATATGGCATTGCCTTGGTTAAACTGCCTCTGACAATCCCCGCATCGATCAACTGAAGCACAGAGTGTATGGCTTGAGCATTAAGTCTTAAAGCCAGATTGACACTCAGAAGCGATTTCATTCCGAGAGGGGCAGAAATACACTGTTGGATGTTGTTATCTGAGTATCATTATTCACTGGTTCTGAACCCTCTAACTCTCTGCTCTCTCTCGGCCCTTTTTTTTCACACTGGATGAGGCATTAGATCATTGTCAGCCGTTCCACATCTCGGCTTTGATTCAGAAACCTGAACGAGCCAATGTTAACTGTTTGTTCAAGAAGGAACTGCAGATGCTGGAAGATCGAAGGTAGACAAAAATGCTGGAGAAACTCAGCGGGTGCAGCAGCATCTATGGAGCGAAGGAAATAGGCGACGTTTCGGGCCGAAACCCTTCTTCAGACAGTGTTAACTGTTTTCCAGGACCTCCCGAGATCAATCTTGGCCAGGATCTCTGAAGAGCCAGACCTGCTGCAAACATCCCTAGTCCTTCATTCCTCGTCTGGTCTGCAAGAACGAGCAGTGGAGATGGAGGAGGTCACGGCGTGGGAAAGAAGTGAAGGTCATTTTGCAGAGTCACGGGAATGGATAAAACTAACTCTTGAGTTTGGGAAGATTATGCCGGAGATCGGAGGAATCTTGAATAAAAGTTAGTGCTTGGATAAGAACACAGTCGGAAGGTATGCAGTTATACCAGGCGCTGGCCTGTCTGAGGTCATTTGTTGTTAGCCCTGATTTGGCCTGGTCTTTTCTCACCTCCACCTCTTCACCACCACCACCAAGGTCCGCTACTGGAGACATCCCCGGGACACATAGGAGAGAAGCGAGGAGAGGAGAGGGACGTCAGTTTGCGGGAACTTCTCCAGTACATCGGGCCCGCGGGCCGACCCGACCGGACTTTGAACAAAGGCGCCAAAAAAATACGAAAAGAGTTTCACTTCGCAGTTGCACGCGTGACAAAATAAAACCACTTTGAACCCTGAATGGATGGATGGATGGATGCTGCTCTCTGCAGCTGCAGCTACCAATGCCAATGGTTTTAATGCCCGGTGCATGCCTGAGTTCAGAACATGTCTCAGTGCTGGAGAAGAAATCAGAGCGAGAGGGAACCAGTGGCATTGAAAGGACAAAGAAGAATGTTCCATTGAAGGTGAACAAGCAGCTAGAACACAAAATAAAAAGCTGAATAATCTCTGAATTATTACATGAGCCACGTGTGAGTTGGCGGAAAGTAAATGAGATCAGAGAATTGAAAGCAGGGCTTAAAGATTGTTGGGAGAGAAATGGATTTCAATTCATGAAATATTAACACTAGTTCCAGGGAAAGGGGGGTAAGGAGGGTTTGTTACCTTGGGAAGGCCTTCACTTGAATTAGGAAATTAGAAAATTAGGATAAGGGGGCCACAGGGGCAGAGGAATGGTATACATAGCCAAGAAGTCTCAGTCCCGGACTTTCATTGCTGTTTTGATTTAGAGGATGGCAAGTGGCTCTGGGCCAGGGACCACCTGCCTGTGGTTGGCATGGAGTCAGAAGTGGCCAGAGAGCTGGCTGGCTCTTGTTGGCAGCCACCTCTCCCACAGCATCTCATCCCACTGCCGACCACATAAAGCACAACCTGAAGAAGGGTCTCGACCCCGAAACATTACCTATTCCTCTACTCCAGAGATGCTGCCTGACCAGCTGAGGTGCTCCAGCCTTTAGTGCCTATTTTCAGTTTAAACATCATGTACACCATACCCGGCTCCTCTGCCCTGGGCTGCCTCAGTTGCTGCAGCTTTCAGCAGCTTTCACCTCCTCTCCCCCAGGCCTTTGTGCAAGCAAGGAATGCAACGCTGAATTTCAAACCAGATGCATTGGCATCATCGCATGGACACTGCCTGGGGTTGGCATCAGCTGGAATGCCCCTGGTCCAGTGCCCTGGGGCTCTCGAGGCAACAACATTGCTCGGGATTGCTGTGCCAGCCTGTGGTTTGGTCTGGTCACCAGCAGCTGCCACGTTGAGCCCTGCGCAGTCTCGGCCAAGAGCCAGTGAATGGCACGGTGGTGCAGCGACAGAGTGAATGCCTTACAGAGCCAGAGACCCGGGTTCGATCCTGACCACGGGTGCGTGTGTCTTTACATTCTCGCCGTGACCTGCGTGGGTTTCCTCCGAGATCTTCGGTTTCCTCCCACACTCCAAGTTTAAGAGATACAGCGTCGAAACAGCCCCGCCCCCCCCCCCCCCCCCCCCCCCCCCCCAAGTCCGCGCCGACCAACGATCCCCGTACAGAACACTATCCTATACTCCAGGGACAATTTACAATTTTCACCGAAGCTAATTAAACTGAGTGTGGGAGGAAACCGGAGCACACGGAGAAAACCCACGCAGGTCATGGGGAGAATGTGCAATCTCCGTACAGTCAGCACCCCTCGTCAGGATCGAACCCGGGTCACTGGCGCTGTGAGGCTGCAACTCTACCGCTGCGCCACCGTGCCGCCCCTGTCTCTGATCATCACCTGGGTGGGGGGAGGACAACTTTCTATGCGCTTGGGTGAGGAGGTCTGGGTGGTGACCTTCAACAACTGACTGCTGGAGGATGAGGATTTGCTTTGTTGATTCTGGGCTCTTTCTGGGTTGATTCTGAGTGAGCTTTCCTCAAGACTATGGAGAGATGTAGGCAAGACTCGTATCTTCTTCCACCGAGGAGAGAGAGAGAACTACACTGGGATGCTCTGTGCAACAGGTCTTTATGCTGGTTCACAGACTCCCTCACCACCTCTCATTTCCCTGGCCACGGTGAGCCGCTGTTCCATAAACGGAGAAAGATTAAATATTCAGCAAGTCTCGCTGCATGGACAATAGTCAACTATTGGGGTCTGCGATCTTGAGTTTAGTTTATTGTTACACACACCGAGGTACAGTGCAAAGCTTTCGTTGCGCGCTAATCAGTCAGCGGAAAGCCAACACACAATTACTATCGAGCCGTCAACAATGTGCAGATACAGGATAAAGGGAATAACGTTTAGTGCAAGTTAAAGTCCAGTAAAGTCCGATCAAAGATAGTCCGAGGCACTCCAATTAGTTGGATTGTAGCTCAGGACTGCTCTCTAGTTGATAGGATAGGATGCTGCCTGATTACAGCAAGGAGGAATCCCTGAATCAGGAGCATTCAGAACTGGGCAAGAGTTGCACACTCAGAATAAAGCTTTCGCTGCCGAAACAAAAGGTGGGGGTAAAAAAAACAGGGATAAATACCGAATTATACTTCCTTTACAATGTTCATTCATGCATTCCCTGGGCTAAGATTCTAAGTCAGATACAGAATATTTTTTTCTCTGGACTAAGCAAAGGGGATGAACAAAACAAGAGTAAATTGAGGATAGACCTCTCTTTACAGTGCCCGGTCACAAACTCCCAGGGCAGGGGCAGCGCAAGTCAGGCACAGAGTGAAGCTCGTCTAGGAAGGATATGGTGATGCTGGTTTAAACCGAAGATAGACACAAAATACTGGAGTAACTCAGTGGGACAGGCAGCACCTCTGGAGAGAAGGAATATGTGGCGTTTCGGGTCGAGACCCTTCTTAAACAGGTCAGGTCTGAAGAAGGGCTTACCTATTCCTTCTCTCCAGAGATGCTGCCTGTCCCGCTGAGCTGCTCCAGCATTTTGTGTCTATCTGCAGAAAACAGCTTCCTCTTCACTGAGCAAAAAGGTTTAAAAAAAAACTCGAAGTAAATACAGAATAAATCTCTTTCTATACACAGGGATGCTGTGAAAAGAGAAATGAAGAGGTCCAGAATCACAATGTCCTGTAGATATACCAGGACTGCTGTGTGTTACCAGTTTAATCAGGATAACTTCATCCGTAGAGTTCTGTAGCCAGATTTGGACGTAACCACCTTAGTATTTGCCCTTCCATTCAGAAACCACCATTATAAATAAAAAGGATGCCCAATTAAAACAACTCCTCTCCTCTTCCCTTTGTGCAAAAGGAAAAATAAATACCTAACAAAACATTCCTTAAAAAAAAGACTCCTCAGCAAATTTCCAGCCCTGTGCAGGTAGTTGATGGGTGCAATGTATTTTTTCTGGAGAACAACAGCCACACAAATCAATTAAACTGTAGCCCCGAGGCGTGAAGATAATTGTTTGGTGAAGTGTTCTATTCTTTGGAGAAAAATCCTTTTGATGCACAGCGTGTTTCTCTTTCTCTCTCTCGCTCTCTCTCTCTCACAACCTGGTTGCTAGGCGACCGCACCCACCAGTCAGTCCAAGGGACATCTTGGGTGTTTTCCTTTCAGATCATCCCCGTCACAATGGCTTCAAACTACTGTGCCCTTGACGGCAAACTGTGGCATGAGGATGCGTTTTGATGCGTGAGTTTCGTTAGATTTTTCACACGCACAGGTGTTGTGGCGTCTTTCCTGTGTCAGAACGCAGGAAACAGCCCCCTGTCAACCCAGGTAGACACAAGATGCTGGAGTGGCCCAGTGGGAGAGGCAGCATCTCTGGAGAGATGTTTCGGGGCGAGGCCCTTTCTTCAGGCCCCAAACGTCGCCCATCCTTTCTCTCCGGAAATGCTGTCTTAAGGGGTTGGACAGGCTAGATGCAGGAAGATTGCTCCCGATGTTGGGGAAGTCCAGGACAAGGGGTCACAGCTTAAGGATAAGGGGGAAATCCTTTAAAACCGAGATGAGAAGAACTTTTTTCACACAGAGAGTGGTGAATCTCTGGAACTCCCTGCCACAGAGGGTAGTCGAGGCCAGTTCATTGGCTATATTTAAGAGGGAGTTAGATGTGGCCCTTGTGGCTAAGGGGATCAGAGGGTGTGGAGAGAAGGCAGGTACGGGATACTGAGTTGGATGATCAGCCATGATCATATTGAATGGTGGTGCAGGCTCGAAGGGCCGAATGGCCTACTCCTGCACCTAATTTCTATGTTTCTATGTCCCGATGAGTTGCTCCAGCATTTTGTGTCTATCTTCGGTTGACATAGATACATAGCTACGTAGACAATAGGCGCAGTAGTAGGCCATTCGGCCGTTCGAGCCAGCACCGCCATTCAATGTGATCATGGCTGATCATTCACAATCAGTACCCCGTTCCTGCCTTCTCCCCATGATCAAAGGTGATTATGGTTTAAACCAGCATCTGCAGTTCCTTCCTACCCGTTGTGAGCCCAGCCTGCGATACCCAATGAAACCTCCATTCCAGAACGACGGGCCACCAGTCGAACAACTTAACCACAAGGACCCAAGCTGTCGTTCCAGGTGCGACAAAGGTTCACCTGTATCTCCTCCAACCTCATCTATTGCATCCGCTGCTCTAGATGTCAGCTGATCTACATCGGTGAGACCAAGCGGAGGCTGGGCGATCGTTTCGCCGAACACCTCCGCTCGGTCCGCAAGAACCTACCTGACCTCCCGGTTGCTGTCTCCTCCCATCCCTCAGCCCTCGGGCTCCTCCTCCTCCTTTTTCCTTTCTTCTCCTTGCCACCCCCCATCAGTCTGAAGAAGGGTTTCGGCCCGAAACGTTGCCTATTTCCTTCGCTCCATAGATGCTGCTGCACCCACTGAGTTTCTCCAGCATTTTTGTGTACCTTCAATTTAACCAAAGCTTTGTGGTTGTGTTTTCCCTTTTATTTCTTTCTGGGAGTATTTTCAGCATAGGAAACTGAGGTTTTAGATAAAACCAGACCCAATGCTTCAGCAGAGAGTATAACAGTGGACTGAGTCTGCAGCTGCATAACCTCCACCCTGGGGCTAAGAGCTCTGAAGCTGCGTTGTACTCCTCATTAATCAGAGGCCTCATAAGTTACAGCAGCAGAATTAGGCCATTCGGCCCATCAAGTCTACTCCGCCATTCTACTATAGCTGATCAATCTTCCCCTCTCAACTGCCTTCAACCCATAGCCCCCTACATTGCACTAATCAATTTAAGCCTTAAATTATCCATTGACTTGCCCTCCAAAGCCGTATGTGGTAATGAATTCTGCATTTTCACCACCCACTGACTAAAGAAAACCCTCCTCACCTCCTTTCAAAAGGTACATCCCTTTATTCTGAGGCTATGGCCTCTGGTCCTAGACTCTCCCACTAGTGGAAGCATCTTCACCACATCCACTCTAACCAGGCCTTTCACTATTCGGTAAGTTTCAATCAGGTTCTCCATCGTCCTTCTAAACTCCAGTGAGTATAGACAGTCCCAGTGCCCTCTCTCTTTAAGGCGGCTTGGTGGTGTGCAACGTGCCCTCAGCGTCAGGGAGGGACCCCATTCTCTGGCTCTCCGCTCCTTTATACTCAGGTTACCAGTTATCATTGGAGAGTGGGAACGTTTGCATGTCAGCAGTGGGGAAAGGACAAAGCACTCACATGAATTCGTTGTTTAGTTTAGTTTAATTTAGAAATACAGCGTGGAGCCAGGTCCTGAGTCCGTGACGACTGGCGATTCCCATACACTAGCACAATCCTACATTCTCGGAACTATTTACAATTTTTACATCAGCCAATTAACCTACAAAACTGTATGTACATTGGAGTGTGGAAGGAAACCGGACATCCCGGAGAAAACCCACGAGGTTACAGGGAGAACGTACAAACTTCGTGCAGACTGCACCCGTAGTCAGGATCAAACCCGGGTCTCTGGCGTTGTAAGGCAGCAACTCTACCGCTGCGCCACCGTGCCGCCCCAAATTTCTTTTAAATTCTTTTGATCGCTGACAGGATGTGGACAGCGCTGGCAGAGTCACCATTTACTGTTTGGACCGAGTCGCCCCTGAACTGAGGAGGCAATCAAGAGTCATTCATGGAACTAGATTCATCAACAGAAGTCAGTACACCAGGCTTCTTCTCATGAAAGACTTTAGTGGCTGCAACCATCGTGGGTCTCCAGCCAAAACATCGACAATTCCTTTCCCCTCATTGTGTGGAGTTTGCACGTTATCCCTGTGACTGCGTGGGTTTCCACCGGGTGCTCCGGTTTCCTCCCACATCCCAAAGACGTATCGGTTTGTAGGTTAATTGGCCCTCTGCAAAATGCCCCAAGTGTGTTGGCATTGGATGCAAAAGTGGGATAACTAGTGTGAACGGGTGATCAAAGGTTGGTTTAGTCTCGATGGGCCGAAGGGCCTGTTTCTGTGTTGTATCTTGAAAGTAAACTAAACTCAACTCAACTCACAGATGCTGCTTGATCCGTTGGGTTCTTCTAGCAGTTTGTTTTTTTGTTCTATATTTAGGCATTTGCAGTCCCTTGTGTCTCCAATATTTTATTGCTTCTGTTACCCAGACCAGTCTGTCACAAATTAGAAAATTTATTTTTATTTATCAACTCAAACTTAAATCCCCCACTTGCCACACGGGATGTGAAACTCACTGGTTCACTGGTGCAGAAGACTGGGTGTTAATCCATTACTTTAACCACCCTGCTGCCATCCTCCCTAGACTCATTCATTTGGTTCCAGGCTCTGTTTTCCATATGAACACGTAACGCTGTGGCTGTCAAAGCCAAATGAATGCTGAGGAGAGGCAGGACTTTTCCTTCAGCCCTCTGCAGTCAGAAGAGGGGTTGGACAGGCTAGATGCAGGAAGATCATTCCCGATGTTGGGGAACTCCAGAACAAGGGGTCACAGTTTAAGGATAAGAGGGAAGTATTTTAGGACCGAGATGAGAAAATCATTTTTTACGCAGAGAGTGGTGAATCTGTGGAATTCTCTGCCACAGAAGGTAGTTGAGGCCAGTTCATTGGCTAGATTTAAGAGGGAGTCAGATGTGGCCCTTGTGGCTAAAGGGATCAGGGGGTATGGAGAGAAGGCAGGTATGGGATATTGATTTGGATGATCAGCCATGATCATATTGAATGACGGTGCAGGCTCGAAGGGCCGAATGGCCTACTCCTGCACCTATTTTCTATGTTTCTATGTTTCTAAGAGGTTGTACAAAGAAACATGTTTTAGGTCGATCACAAAGTTGAAACATTCACTCTTTTTCTCTTTCCACAGATGCTGCCTGGCCTGCTGAGTTTTTCCAGCACTTCTTAATATTATTTCCGGTCCAGGGATGGACGGACTCCGCGCGCATTCCTTTGCAAAGCGGAGTAACCTTACGGATTTCGCTGAAAATTTATTGCTACAGCCTTAGGTGAACACAAAATGCCAGAGTAACTCAGTGGGACAGGCAGCATCTCTGGAGAAAAGGAAGTGGCGTTTCGGGTCGAGACCCTTCTCCAGACTGAGATCCAGGCGAGAGGGAAACTAGAGGTATGAAAAGATACAGAACTAATCAGAGCCGGCACTGATGACCAAAGAAAGGTGGTGCCCACAATGGTCCATTGTTGGCTGTGGAAGAGGTGACAAGGAAAGGATACGAACAGTGAAACTAGCAGGTATAGCATAAAATGCTGGAGTAACTCAGCGAGACAGGCAGCATCTCTGCAGAGAAGGAATGGGTCGAGACCTTTCTTCAGACGTGAAACTAGCAGGATGGCTAAGGGTGGGGAGGGACAGAGAGAGAGGGAATGCAAGGGTTACTTGAAATTAGAGAAATCAATGGGGTGGGAGATTGCAACCTTCACGTGGTCCGCCCTGTTTCGACTAATGCAATCAACCCGGCGTGCACAATCAAATAAGATCAAATAGAACAAGTTGTCCTACAACTTTAGGCTGTGCACGCCATACACAAGAAAAAGAAGATAAATCAATATTCATACCCCCATTGGCTTTTGTCTGCACAATTTGTAGAGCCTTGCCTGAAAACATGGACATCACCAGGTACATGAGAGAGAGAGGAACTCTAGTTGGATGCAGACCGAAGATGTACATGTTTCTATGCTAATTGGCTTGGTATCATTGTAAATCGTGTATCGTGTGTGTCAGATAGCGTTAGTGTGCGGGGATCGCTGGTCAGTGCGGACACGGTGGGCCGAAGGGCCTGTTTCTGAGCTATATCTCTAAACCAAACTAAACTAAACTATAAAGGTGCATTGCACTGATAAGGTCTTTCTCTGGATTGCTGTAACATTGCATCGGGTTGAGCTGATGAGGAAAAACAAGGCAGAATTGCTTCATTGCAAGTTCCTGTGTGAGTTATGAAGACCGGTCTCCCTGGGGTGTCCTAACTGAATTCACCCCGTGATTCCCAGCTCTTTCTATCCACCCTGGAGCAACCCATTACTCTTGCTGCCTATCTCGATTTGTCAATGCTTGGTTACAGGGCCTCTCCCACTTGTACAACGTGTTTTAGTTAATGTGTAGGAGGGAACTGCAGATGCTGGTTTTACACCGACGATACACATAAAAATGCTGGAGTAACTCAGCGGGACAGACAGCATCTCTGGAGAGAAGGAGTGGGTGATGTTTCGGGTCGAGACTGTTCTTCAGACTGAGAGTCAGGATACATAGAGATATGGAAGGATAAGATGTGAAAATGACAGATCAAAAGGGACGTAGATCAAGGAAAATGTAGAGTAGATCATTGTAAGCTAGGGGAAGGTGACAATGAGACTAGCTGGGTGGGGATAGAATCAAATAGGTGTACAAAGTCTTCAACTAGATGGAGATCATTTCATGCATAAGGTCAACACAGCATTTCATAGAATCACAGTCATGGAGTGATACAGTGTGGAAACAGGCCCTTCGGCCCAACTTGCCCACACCAGCCAACATCTTCCCAGCTACAATAGTTCCACCTGCCTGCATTTGGCCCATACCCCTCCAAACCTGTCCTATCCCAACTGTTTCTTAAACGTTGGGATAGTCCCTGCCTTAACTCCCTCCTCTAGCAGCTCATTCCATACATCCACCACCCTTTTGTGTGAAAAAATTACCCCTCAGATTCCTATTAAATCTTTTCCCCTTCACCCTAAACCTATGTCCTCTGGTCCTCGATTCATCTTCTCTGAGCAAGAGACTCTGTGCATCTACCCGATCTATTCCTCTCATGATTGTATACACCTCTATAAGATCACCCCTCATCCTCCTGTGCTCCAAAAGGTCCCAACCTACTCAACATTTCCCGATAGCTCAGATCCTTTAATCCTGGCAACATCCTTGTAATTCTTCTGTGTATCCTTTCCAGCTTGACAGCATCATCTCCATCTCTACGCCCAATACCAGGAAGATTTATTTTCTTGACCTAATGTCCACCAAGTCATCAGTTGATATCTAACTGCTGGTGTCAGGCGTTTCCCGCAGCTGAGGCCAGGGACTAGTTCAGTGAATAGTGAGTAATGACACTTCAGTGGATAGACCACATCGCGCGATGCAGCTACTAATCTATGTGGAGCAGCTTCCAAATTAAGTTGTGCTGTGTTAGTCCCAGGAGGGAAATTGATCTCCCTACAGTCAAAAAACACAAAATACATGAAACATGAAATTAAAGCGACGAGTGTAAAGGATTGGGGACTTGCGAAGATTGGGAAGGGGGGTGGGGGTGGGGGGTGGAGGAGGGGAGTCAGTCTACCCCACAACAGAAGGGGGGGGGGGAGTTGTACAGTTTGAGAGCCACAGGGAAGAAGGATCTCCTGTGGTGTTGTCTCCTGCATCTTGGTGGAACCAGTCTGCTGCTAAAGGTGGAGCTCCTCAGATTGACAAGTGTGTCTGTCACAGACGGTGCCGGCTCGAAGGGCCGAATGGCCCCTTACTGCACCTATTTTCTAAACAGTGGCTCCTTTATGAAACGTCATGAAACGTGTGTGCCCAGCAGATCTTGATGCGATGGCAAATTTGGTCGATTTACCTTGATCCGATAAGCCTGACCTTTGTCACTCACAGTGCCAGGCAAGCCTTTCTTACCCCCTCCATTCTTCCTGGGACGCTCGGCTCATTCAGAAGCAGACAAATCAATCATTTACACCAAGTTTAATTACTTTAGTTTAGTTCAGTTCAGTTTAGAGATACAGCACGGTTCTCTTTTTTTGTCTTTCCATCTCTGGCCTTTGTCCAACCATGAAAGTATTCCTGTATTTCGTGCACAGCCCTCTGAATCTTTCACTCTGTTCATTCTTCCTGCTAATGTTATACTCCATCTGCCACCTTCTTGCCCTTCAGCTCCACCTCCCTTCATCCCTTTGCATTCTGCCCTTTTGCACCCTGCCCACGTTCACTTTCCCGCCCAGGGGCAGACTTGATTACATTTTATCCTTCGACACAGCCATTAGTTTTAACTGTGAAGTTGCTGAGGGCCCAACACAGATCCCCAGGCACCTCAGCCAGGAACAGACTGCCAACCTGAAAAAGACCTGTTTATTCTGAGTCTCTGCTTCCCTTAACCAATTCTTTATCCACGCTAATATTTCACCAAAACCCTGGAGCCCTTACTTTATACTGCAGCGTTTGTGTAGTAGCTCTGCAAATGTCCCTTAAAAAATCCAGAGCTATTGCATCTGTAAGCTCCCTTTATCCATCCTGCCAGTTGTATCTTCAGAACCTCCATTAGAATCATCAGACATGAAAAAATGTCAAATGCCCGATCATTTCTATTTCTTTTACTAAATCCTTAATGCTAGATTCCAGCGTTTTCTCGACATGTGATTTTGGGCTGACTGCTTGGCTAAGGTGGAGCTGCATTCATCTCCAATCTGCTGTGTATATTACAAATCTTCGGGAATTTTGGAATGTCTCCAGGAATACGTCTGCTATCTCTGCAGGCACTGCTTTTGGAAGCTGGACATCCAGGCTATCATGTACAGGAAGGAACTGCAGATGCTGGTTAACTCCGAAGATAGAAACAAAATGTACTTCCTTGTGCGTCCTTTTATTCTGCGGCTATGCCCTCTGGTCCTTGACTCTCCCACTAGTGGAAAAACATCCTCTCCACGTCCACTCTATCCAGGCCTTTGCACTATTTGGTAAGTTTCAATGAGGTTACATAGAAGGTTACATGGAGGTTACATGAGGTTACCCCTCATTCTTTAAAACTGCAGCGAGTACAGGCCCAGTGCTGTGAAACCCTCATCATATGTTAACTCAATCATCCTTGGGTTCATTCATGTAAACCTCCTCTGGGCCCTCTCTAATGCCAGCACGTTCCTCGTCAGATAAGGTGGCACAGTGGCGCAGCAGGGTGGCAAGGTGGCATGTCGGTAGTTGCTACTTTACAGCGCCAGAGACCTGGGTTCGATCCTGACTTCGGGTGCTTGTCTGTAAAGAGTTTGTACGTTCTCCCCGTGACCTGCGTGGTTGGAGATCCGAGATCTTCAGTTGCTTCCCACACTCCAAAGATGTAGAGGTTTGTAGGTTAATTGGCTTGGTAAAACTGGACGTGGGATGGCGTTAGTGTGCGGCGATCGCTGGTCGGTGCGGACTCGGTGGGCCGAAGGGCCTGTTTCCACGCTGTTTCTCTAAACTAAACTGAACTAAACGGGGCCCAAAACTGCTCATAATACTCCAAATACTCATCAATCCCATTCCCTCATTCACACCTTGGAGAATTGAAAATTAATTTATCTCCTTCTGATCCTCTTTCATTTTGAGGTACTGTGGTCTCTATTTCCACAATCCAAGTCAGATCAACATTACTCTGTGTAAAGACATTTTTCCTCAAGTCCTCTGCATCTTCTGCCCATCATGTTGAACCTGTGGCATTTCGATTAGAAGCATCGCCCCTCTGCTCACCTTGTCTAGATCCATCCTGATCTATTTATCATAAGATCATAAGTGATAGGAGCAGAATTAGGCCATTCGGCCCATCAAGTCTACTCCACCATTTAATCAAGTCTGTCCTATCTTTCCCTCCTAACCCCATTCTCCTGCCCTCTCCCCGTAACCTCTGACACCCGTACTAATCAAGAATGTATCTATCTCTGTTTTAAATATATCCACTGACGATCTCCACAGCCTTCTGTGGTAAAGATTCACCATCCTCTGACTAAATTCCACAGATTCACCACCCTCTGAATAAATAAATTCCTCCTAACTTCCTTCTTAAAAGAACGTCCTTTAATTCTGAGGCTCTGACCTCTGGTCCTAGACTCTCCCACTAATGGAAACCTCTCCACATCCATTCTTCTGTAGCCTTTCACTATTCTGTACATTTCAATGAGGCTCCCCCTCATTCTTCTAAACGCCACGAGTACAGGCCCAGTGCCGTCAAACGCTCACCATATGTTAACCTACTCATTCCTGGGATCATTCTTGTAAACCTCCTCTGGACCCTCTCCAGAGCCAGCACATCCTTCCTCAGATATGGTGCATGAAATTGCTCACAGTATTCTAAATGCGGCCTCACCAACACCTAATAGAGCCTCAGCATTACATCCCTGTTTTTGTATACAAGCCCTCTCAAAGTAAATGCGGGCATTGCGTTTGCTTTTGTGTCCATCAAACCTTCGTTACATCAAGAGGAACCACCCACATTTCTCCAGTTTAACCTTGCAGCTGAAATCATTTATCCCTGGAATCATTCCAGGAAACTTTTTCTGCATCCTCCCTGGGACTTTCAAACCTTTCCTAAAGAAGGCATCCAGAATTGGCCAGCAGTGGCCTAACCTTTATTTAATAATTTAACAAAGTCTCCCTGCTTCTCTGATTTGTGTGCATCTTTATATAAAACCCACGATCTCATGTGATTTATTAAATGCTCACAGTGTCCTGCCACGTACAAAGATTTATACACAAGCATAGCCGGGTCCCTCTGTTCCTGTGCAACCTTCAGATATCTGCTATTTAGGCTACGGTATATTTATTCTGGCATCAGTTCCAAGTGTTGAATTAGTCGCCTGTTTTTTTTCTCCTGCAGTAAATTAGTCGGGGGTGGCACAGTAGCGCAGTAGTAGAGTTGTTGCCTTGCAGCACCAGAGACCCGGGTGCAATCCTGACTACGGGTGCTCTCTGCACACAATTTGTCGCATTCTCCACGGGACCACGTGGGTTTTCACGGGTGCTCTGGTTTCCTCCCACATTCCAAAGACGTACATGTATGTACTCTAATTGGCTTCGGTAAAGATTGTGAATTGGCCCCAGTGTGTGTAGAGATGGTGCCAGTGTACAGGGATCGCTGGTCGGCATGGACTCGGTGGGCCGAAGGGCCTGTTTCTGCGCTGTATCTCAAAACTAAACTAAACACTACTTAACTCCTCACTACTTACTAAGCCTCTAGGTTTGTTGGTCATAATGTAAATTTTGACATTTTATTTAACATCTGTATCCAAGTTATAATAAATATAAAACCACAAGCCGGAGGGTGATATCATTGTTGATCATCTGGTCTGAGACACGGCAGGATCCCACAACTCTGCTTCCTGACTTTACATCATTGTTTTATCCATGCAAACATTTTTATAACTCAAGCCTTAACTTTCCTAATGGCCTTTAATAAACTTCGTCAACTTCCTTCTCAATATCCATATAAACAACCAACCATTGAATTCCTTCAACCAACGTCCTCTGTGACTTGGTCAAACAAAAGAATCAGTTTTGACCAATATCATCTCTGCTGACCCTCTATTGATTCAAACTTTGTTTCCTCGTTCACGCTAAACCTGTTGTTCTCGATTATTTCTGACAAGTTTTTAACATCTTGTCGCATAAAACATAATTGTTTATTCCAAAATATAGCTTCTATCTTGCCAGTAAAGGGCCCACATTAACTTTGACCAAATCCTACCTTCTTACAGGCCAATAGAATGTTTACAGTGTGTTTTTGTTTCTCACCAGATTGCTCTTGTATTATGTTTGTTTTGCCTTTCATATCAATGTCTTCGTCCTCCTTTGCTGAATTCTAAAATATTCCAATCCGCTGCTCTTCCCAACAACAATATAAGCCTTTTTCTTAAGTCTTGTAAGATCTTTAACTTCTCTTGTTAGACATGGTTGGGCTACTTTTCTTGTTCGATGTACGTGCCTTGGTGAAATATATATTTGCCAGTTTTTTCAATGTTAACCATTGCTTGTGCAATTTCACAGTTTTTGATGATGTTTCCCCATTTACCACATCCAACCCATACCTCACACCTTGTTGGAGTTTGTCTTCTTTAGATTTAAGATCCTTGTAACAGGTTAAACAAAATTATGAGTGGGATAGATTCTTCACAGGTCTTTTACCCAGGGTAGAGGAATCAAGAAACCATGGGACATCGGTTTAAGGTGAGAGGGGAAAGATTTAATAAGAACCTGAGGGGCAACTTTTTCACGCAGTGAGTAGTGGGTATATGGAACGAGCTGCTAGAGGATGCAGCACCTGTAGTCAGGATCAAACCCGGGTCTCTGGCGCTGTGAGGCAGCAACTCTACCGCTGCACACTGTGCCACCACGCTGTGCCACGGCGTGGCTTTATGACTATGACTTTCTGTCTTATGAAATTCTATCCAGTTATTGCCACACTTCCCTAAAGGCCAGTTATATTCCAGTTTGCCAATACGCCCTATCTCCTTGCGTAGTACTCGATCTGAAATAGCTTTTTCTTGTGTTGATCAACAAACGTAGTGAATTCACCCTCCACTCTGTTACTGCCTATTTGGTTGGCCCTGCCAATATATAGATTATTGGCTCCCATTGCATTTGTTTTTTATGCCTTTCATTTCCAGACTTTAGTCTTAGAGACACAGCGTGGAAACAGGCCCTTCGGCCCACCAAGTCCGCACAGACCAGCGATCCTGCACACTAAAGCTATCCTACACACACACTAGGGACAATCTACATTAATACCAAGCCTATTAACCTACAAATCTGTACGTCTTTGGAATGTGAGAGGAAACCGGAGCGCCCGGATAAAACTCATGCAGGTACAGGGAGAACGTCCAAACTCTGTCCAGACAGCACCCTTATCAGGATCGAACCCGGGTCTCTGGCGCTGCAGGGCAGCAACTCTACCGCTGCACCATCGCGCCCCCCCTCTATTCTGTCCCACATTGTCATGACAGTTTAGGGCGCTACATACAACTCTCACCAATATTCTCAGCCCCTCACGGTTCCTTAGCGCCCCCATTATTGAGATTCCAACTTGAGAACAGTCCTCTGTGTTGCCATTTTACCAACCTTTAGTCTCCAAAAGACTTCTGTGTTTGACTATCTCCTTTAAAGATTAAGTCTTCTAACATATTTAATTCCCATTCATGTGTCAACACAAGGTTTTGGAGGAACTCAATGGGTCAGGCAGTGTCCGTGGAGGGAATGGACAAGCAACATTTCTTGATCAATTTACATCAATGTCGGCCGAATGGCTATTAGATCGTCCCTATTTGTTTCTATTTCTGATATTAATCCCTCCAACCTTCTGAAACATGCATGGGTCAACCCTTCAACTTTGGGTCTATATATATATATATTTTCTCCTCTTGACTGTCGATATATCCACTCATGTTTTCATAAGTTCATAAGTGGTTAAAAGCAGAATTAAGCCGTTCGGCCCATCAAGTCTACTACGACATTCAATCATAGCTGCTCTATCTTTCCCTCCTAACCCCATTCCCCTGCCTTCTCCGCAAAACCACTGATGCCCGTACTAATCAAGATGTATGCTTAATCCCTCCGTCACACACACACTGGTTCTCATTTATTCTTTCACTGTTTTGTCTTTTCCCTTTGTCGTTCTATATTTTCCATTGGTAGACCTCGGACTCTAGAGTGTAAACCACAGCCTTCTTACGGCTTTTGAATTGAACACATTCAATTTTCTTCGTGTTGGTGATTTCTCTATCCTGTTGTGAATTCTGTGTGCATTCAGATAAAGAGATTTTAATTTTACCTCTCACAATTGTTCCCATTCTATTTCTCTTACGGTGAAATATGCTTGGCCCCTTTCCAACAGATTCTAGTTATTGTTACCCATCTTGTCACCTTGCCCTAATGTTTTTCCCTTCCCCTCATCAGAACAAGCCCTCCTCATGCTCCATATCCACTGCCCTAGTAAGTATATTTACCCAGAACACTGGTCCCAGCCCAATTCAAGTGAAAACATATTTCCAGGGGAATAGCTCCCTCTGTAACCAGTATTGGTATCAGTGCTCATGAAATGGAACTTATAAGATCATAGGTGATAGATGCAGAATTAGGTCATTCGGCCCATCAAGTCTACTCCGCCATTCAATCATGGCTAATCTATCTCTCCATCCTAACACCATCCTCCTGCCTTCTCCCCATAACCCCTAACACCCGTACTAATCAAGAATCTATCTATCTCTGCCTTAAAAATATCCATTGACTTGGCCTCCACAGCCTTCTGTGGCAAAGAATTCCACAGATTCACCGCCCACTGACTAAAGAAAGCCCTCCTCATCTTCCTAAAGAGAATGTCCTTTAATTCTGAGGCGATGACCTCTAGTCCTAGACTCTCCCACTAGGGGAAACATCCGCTCCACATCCACTCTAACCAAGCCTTTCATTATTCGGTACCTTTCAAAGAGGTCCCCCCTCATTCTTCCAAACGCCAGCGAGTACAGGCCCATGCCATCAAACGCTGGTCAAAATGATATACTCCATTTATCCCATACCAATCTTCAAGCCAAGCATTCAAATGTCTCATCTCAAGCACTGCATGTTAATTTACACCTGTCTCACATAGGAATGTAGGGATTATCTTCTTTGTAGTTCTATTTATTTTAACTTGGAACCCCTCACTGCTAAATCTTCTTCAGTAGAATATCCTTCTTTGTTATTTCAACAACAGTGGCTCTGCCATGGATAAGAACCATATAACCATATAACAATTACAGCAAGGAAACAGGCCATCTCGGCCCTACAAGTCCGTGCCAAACACTTATTTTCCCCTAGTCCCATCTACCTGCACTCAGACCATAGCCCTCCATTCCTTTCCCATCCATATACCTATCCAATTTATTTTTAAATGATAAAATTGAACCTGCCTCCACCACTTCCACTGGAAGCTCATTCCACACAGCAGGGTGACTGGGTCTACCCACTTTCCCCACCCCTCCACCCCTCCACCCTTCCCACTACAACTTCTTCTTCAGCCCTGAGAGGTTGTCCTCTACCCTGGCATTCAACATCACAGCACTCATACTCCAGTACTCTATCCAGATCCAAATCTACCCTCTTCACTCTACTGTCCACGGTTGGTAATATCTTTCTCTTCACTGCACTGTGGTTAGTGGACTTAGCCAGCTTACATTCACTGATGTGTAGGAAGGAACTGCAGATGCTGGTTTACGCCCAAGATAAACACAAAATGCTGGAGTAACTCAGTGGTTCAGGCAGCATCTCTGGAGAAATGGGATACATTTCTGGCCGAGATAGGCAAGTTAGGCCGAAGAAGGGTCTCGATCCGAAACGCCACCCATTCCTTCTCTCCAGAGATGCTGCCTGGCCCGTTGAGTTACTCCAGCATCTGCAGTTCCTTCCTACACATTGGTCTGAAGGGTCTGTTTCCACTCTGTATGCCTTTACAACTCCCTATGACTGTACTGCAAAAGAAAACTATAAACATAAGAAAAGCAAACAGCAAAAACTAAATTAAGGAAATAAATTGTGAAGATGAATTCGCCTCTTTGCTCATCAAAGTCCCCATTCCATAGACAGGGCTAGCACCAAGTAGTGCAGGCTGCACTGTGTGTTAACAAGCTGGTCCAGTTATGCAGATACCAAGGGGATCGGATGTTTGTTGTTTAATTATTTCCTCTGTCTGGTTACTCAGTGATTAACCTGAGCAATAATAAACACAATTAGAATTGATGTCATCACTGTGTGCGCCAAGCGATTGACAAACGACAGGGACAACATCTGTTGTCAGCTGTGTGGAGCTTGCAGCTTTCCCTCTTCACCGCCCGCACCTTCATGGGCAGCAAGGTGGCACAGCGGTAGAGTCGCTGGTTTACAGAACTTACCGTGCCAGACACCTGGGTTCGATCCCGACCACAGGTGCTGTCTGTACGGAGTTTGTACCTTCACCCCCGTGACCGGATAGATTCTTGATCAGGGGTTATGGGGAGAAGGCAGAGTTAGATCAGCCAGGGTTGAATGGTGGAGTAGACTTGATGGGCTGAATGGCCTAATTCTGCTCTTATCATTAATGAACGTGAAGATTAGCACTCCCCTCGATTCCCCCCCTCTTTACATAGGCTGCAAGGTCTGGTCTTTCCCCCGGATAAATAAGTACTCACTATTCCCATTCCCATTTAAATGCCTCTGCTTCCAGGAGTCAGTCTGTGGAACTCTAGCCACTCTCCCTTGCTCACCTTCGGCCCCCTCTCCCATTTCTTGATGTTCTCATTCTTTCCCCTACTCTCCCAATGCCCCTACTCCAGTGCCCACTCTCCCTCTCTGCCCCACATTCTCCCCCTAACCCCCCTACAGTCTGACTGCCCTCACTCCCCCGCTTTCCCTCCATCAACACACTTTTCCACTTTCTCGTTGCCTCTCCCCTCCCTCCCCCTACTCGCCTCTACTCTCATTTCCTCTACTGGCCCTCTCCATATTTACTCCTCTCATGGAGTCATAGAGTCACAGAGCATGGAAACAAGCCCTTTGGCCCAACCTGCCCACACCAACCAACGTGTCCCAGCTACACTAGCCCAATCTGCCCATATACCTCTAAACCTATCCTGTCAATGTTCCTTTCTGAATGTTTATTAAATGTTACGATAGCACCTACCTCACAACTACCACCTCCTGTAGCTCATTCCATACACCCACCAGCCTTTGTGTAAAAGTTTCCTCAGGTTCCTAATAAATATTTACTCCCTCGCCTTAATCCCATGTCCTCTGGTTCTTGATTCCCCTACTCTGACCCCGATCTATACCTCTCATGTTTTGTGCACCTCTATACGATCACCCCTCATCCTCCTCCACTGTAATGAATAGGGTCCTAGCCTGCTCAACCTCTACCTATAGCTCAGACCATTGAGTACTGGCAATGCCTTTGTAAATCTTCTCTTCACCCCTTCCAGCTTGACAAAGTGTCTGAAGAAGGGGTTCGGCCCGAAGCCTATCTCCTTCGCTCCAAAGATGCTGCTGCACCCGCTGAGGTTCTCCAGCATTTTTGTGTACCTTCCAGCTTGACAACATTGTTCCTCTGCTCTCCCACCACACAACCCCCACTCTCCCCCCAGCACCTCACCCTCCCTCTGTCTCCCACGCCTTATCACTCTGACCTCCCCACCATCGAAGGGATTTATTGGAGTCCCTGCCTCAACAAGGCAGCCAGCATCATCTGAGACCCACACCATCCTGGCCACACACTCATTACACCACTGTCATCGGGAAGAAGGTGCAGGAGCCTGAACACTGTAACGTCCAGGTTCAGGAACAGCTTCTTCCCTACAGCATCGGGTTATTAAACACTACAACCTCCAATAAGCTCTGAGCTTGAATAGACTATTATTATTATTATTATTATTATTATTGTTATTATTATTATTATTATTATTATTATTATTATTATTATTATTATTATTATTAATATTGCATTACTGTTGTTTATTTTGTGTGTGTACGTATGTGTGCGTATGTGCATTTGTATTAAAAATAATATATATATATATGTGTGTGTACTTATGAACTTGTGTAGACACACTGAACTTTTTCTTCACTCTCATTTATCATATTGTTTACAGTGTACTATGTTTACATGTTCTGTTGTGCTGCAGCAAGTAAGAATGTCATTGTTCTATCTGGGATATATGACAATAAAACACTCTTGACTTGATTCTCCCTCTCCATTCACTCTGCTCCTCCTCTCCTCCACCACTCTTCCTGCTCTCTCCCTCTGCCCACTCTGTACCTGCCCACTCTTGCTCTGCCCGAAACTCTCAGGCATCATTCCTCATTCACACAATCTAGTTATGTCTTTATTTAGCGTCTAGACTTCCCACACTGTTAAATTTACAATCATTGTGAAGTAATGTCATTTAAATTAACTTCCTGTGAGAAATGAATGCCACCTGTATCAAGGAAACAAAATTAAACCTGGTGCAATCATTAAATTTACACCCAGGAGCCAGCTTCTGCAAAATCGATGTCAGCGCCACGCTTAGTAAAGTCCTGAAGTCTAAAGTTTCACCCAAATCAAACCAGTTAAGGGAATGATAATGCAGAGCCACTCCCGTTCCTGCTTCCAAATTGGTCATCTTAAATTGCTCTGCTTAAGTCCCATTGAAGGTCTGAATGAAGGTTCCGACCCAAAACATCACCTATCCTGACCCGCTGAGTTACTCCAGCACTCTGTGTCCATTTGTGTAAACCAGCATCCACAGTTACTTGTTTCTACACCACATTAACTCTATGAAGGCATTTATCTCTCTTTTGTTCCACTCTATAACACATCTTTCCTTTTTTTAATTTCCTTTCTCTTGTTCAGTATTGGATATAACATCGGTAATAGGTTGAAAGTTAGGTTATGGATTACTTTAGTTTAGTTTAGATATACAGCATGGAAACAGGCCCTTTGGCCCGCTGTGTTCGTGCCGACCAGCGAGCACCCCATACACTGGCACTGTCCTACACACTAGGTGCGATTTTACTGAAGCCAATTAACCTACAAACCTGCAGATTTTTGGAGTGGGGGGGGGAGGAGGAAACCAGAGCACCCGGAGAAAACCACGCAGTTACAGTGATGACGTACAAACTCCGTACAGCCAACACCTATAGCCAGGATCGATCCTGGTTCACTGGCACTGTGAGGCAGCAACTCTACCACCATGCCGCCCCATTAGGTAAGATATTCATTGGATGAAGAGAAAAGATAACTATAAAACGTAATGATATCGTGATCAGGGAAGACAACCAAAGGGAGGGCGTATTGAGAGAGCAAACTTTGACTTAAAAGCTTTATCAATGTGTATGAATGTTAAATTATCCCTTGTGTGCTGGATAGTACAGGGCTGATTGTACGGGGTTATTGCTGGGCGGCACATACTCGATGGGCTGAAGGGCCTCTTTCTTCGCTGTATCTATTTATCTATAAACTAAACGAGTAAGATATTTAAATTGATGCCATCAGAATGGGGTTGGTATGAATAGTTGCAGACCAAGATCATGGGTAAACCTATAACTAAGGAGGGATCTACACTAGATTATGTACTCAAAGATTGGGATACCTGTGTGATCATCGGTAGCTGAGGTAAGTAGAATGGGGACGGATAAGGGGCCTTTGCCAGCCCCTTGAAGTAGAGTGTTTAATTTGTGTGTATAGAGTTAAAGGCAGGTGGCCAACTAACAAGTCTTTGAAGCGGATCCATGCAAGACTTGGCCGGACAGGCAGCATCTCTGGAGAGAAGGAATGGGTGACGTTTCGGGTGGAGACCCTTCTGAAGAGTGATCTCGGCCCAGATGTATTTCGTGGTTCAGGATCCTGGGAGAGGGTGAGTGTGGAACCTCTTCTAGATTGTATGTGCTGCCCTGCAGCCATTGTATCGTGGCCTCTGAGCGGTGGCTGAGGATTTTGCTGCAAAGGTCTTCAGAGGGGATAGGCACAAAATGCTGGAGTACCTCAGTGGGACAGGCAGCATCCCTGGAGAGAAGGAACGGGTGACGTTGCGGGTTGAGACCCTTCTTCAGTCTTCAGAGGGGAAGTTGGATCGCCAGAAGTGGTGAGGACCCAGGTTACTTTTGCAGAGCCCCTGGGAGTGGAGTAGGCGATGTTCCGGGTTTGAACCTTTCTTCAGGCCATCATGAAGGAATTTCCCAATCCTCAATCAGTCTGAAGAATTGTAACAACCCAAAACATCACCAATTATTTTTCTCAAGAGATGCTGACCTGTTGAGATACTCCAGCACTTTGTATCTAACTTTGGTATAAACCAGCAAAGTCTGAAGAAGGGTTCCAACCCGAAACGTCACCTATTCCTTTTCTCCATTGATGCTGCCTGACCCGCTGAATTACTCCAGCACTTTGTGTCTATCTTCGATATAAACCGGCAGACTCTGAAGTAGGGTTTCCGACCTGAAAGGTCACCAATTCTTTTTTTCCAGAGATGCTGCCTGACCCGCTGAGTTACTCCAGCACTTTGCGCCTGTCTTCAACATAAACCGGCATCTGCAGTTCTTTCCGACACATCCTGAGAGAGTACGGTACCTACACCCGAATGCTCAGAAAAGTTAAAAATGTCAGTTGGAGGGACCACATCTCCAGCGCCCTGCTCTATGGGGAGAATCCACTTCTGACCGAGAAGATCAGGTGAAGAAGGATGAGGCTCGCAGGTCTTACAAAATTCTTAGAGGGTTGAACAGGCTAGATGCAGGAAGATTATTCCCGATGTTGGGGAAGTCCAGAACAAGGGGTCACAGTTTAAGGATAAGGGGGAAATCTTTTAGGACCGAGATGAGAAAATCATTTTTTACACAGAGAGTGGTGAATCTGTGGAATTCTCTGCCACAGAAGGTAGTTGAGGCCAGTTTATTGGCTATATTTAAGAGGGAGTTAGATGTGGCCCTTGTGGCTAAAGGGATCATGGGGTATGGAGAGGGCAGGTACAGGATACTGAGTTGGATGATCAGCCATGATCATATTGAAAGCGGTGCAGGTTCGAAGGGCCGAATGGCCTACTCCTGCACCTATTTTTTATGTTTCTATGTTTCTATGTCTACTGCCACCGCCACCCAGAAATGGCAGCAAACAAGGTTGTGCTGTGGGAACCCGCCCATGGGAGACGTGACCCGGGGCGGGCGATCAAGATGATGCTGAAGATGTTGATGGAAGACGCATGTGTAGAGACAAAAGAGGAGCTTGCCTGCTGCATGGAGGACAGAGATGTGTGGTGCGTCCGTCACCTTGCCCGTCGGAAACCAGCACCACTGCGTCGCTCAAGTTTTCAATGATGCTGAGAGAGTTCGAAGTTCTTCCCGAGACGGGAGATACAGTAGTTGCAATAGAAACTAAACATGTAGCAAAAGGCAATGGGACTGGTTTATTACAGGGGAAAACTGGAGAATGGTTTGGAGGAAACGATTCGTGCCACTGAGATAACAAATGTACTGGAGCCTGTAGAAAGATGTGACGGGGGTTTCAAGCAAGTGCGAGACTAACTTACCAATGATGTTCACTCGTAAAAATTTGTTGAAGACAGGAGCAGATAAGCTGTCTGATAAGTGTGTGCCCTGCATCCTAGTGGCTGAGCTAATACGCAGTCAGATATAGGAGCCACAGGTAAAATGTGCACTAATCATAGTTTAAATGACCGATGATGTTGATGAGGGAGCATATCCTCCAAAGCAACCAAAGGAAGAGAATTGAGTAAAGTATAGATCGGAGACAGAGAACTCCAGGCTAGACTCTGGCCCCCCTCAAAACAAGAACCGTAACTTTCAACACATCCTCACCCTGGTACACACCTGCACTTCGTAAACTGAAACAGACTGGTCGCCAACTCGAACGACTTATAAAGAAATCATCTCTCACAGTCCACCTTGAAGCTTACAAACTCCACCTCACTGACTACAAAGATGCCCTCATTGCTGCAAAATCTGCCCACCTCTCCTCCATATTCACCGATCCCTGCCTAAACCACATAACCCTCTTCTCCACAGTGGGCAACCTCCTCAAGCCTCGAGCCAACACTCTCCCTACCTCTACTCCGGATCTCTGCAACTCATTCCTCCACTTTTTCGCTGATAAAATCAGCACCATCTATCAATCTTTATCCCCTGTACCCGACTCCCCAGCATCTACTCCACCACCTACCAAGGTCCCTCCTTTCAACATCTCCACTGACCTCCTTACCCCTCCTCCACACTGCTTCCTCTCCCAGTTTGACCTGGTCACCCCTATTGAAATCTCCAAACTCATCAGCTCTTCCAAACCCACTACCTGCTCCCTCGACCCTCTCCCCATTCCCCTGCTGAAGTCCTGCCTCCCCGTTCTCTGCCCCTACCTCACTAATCTCTTCAACTCCTCATTGTCCCAAGGAATTGTCCCCTCCGCTTTCAAAACTGCTGCCGTTACACCAATCTTAAAGAAACCTGGTCTTGATCCCTCCTCTCTCATTAACTACCGCCCAATCTCAAACCTCCCCTTCCTTTCAAAAACCCTGGAGCGTATCGTTGCGTCGCAACTTCATTCCCACCTCCATGCGTATAACCTACTTGAACCCCTCCAATCTGGCTTTCGCCCCCTCCATAGCACAGAAACTGCTCTCCTCAAAGTCCTCAACGACCTCCTCACCTCTGCTGACACTGGTTCCCTCAACATCCTCATCCTCCTCGACCTGAGCGCAGCCTTCGATACAGTGAACCATAACATCCTGCTCACCAGACTCGAGGACCTCGGCATTGAAGGCTCTGCACTCAGCTGGCTCCGTTCCTACCTTTCCAACAGATCCCACTTCATCTCTCTCCACAACCACACCTCTGCTACAGCCGCAATCACTCAAGGCGTTCCCCAAGGCTCCGTACTCGGCCCCCTCCTCTTCATCATCTACATCCTCCCCCTTGGTCAGATACTCCGCCACTTCAACCTGGACTTCCACTGTTACGCTGATGACACCCAGATCTACCTCGGCACCAAATCCCCCCACAACCCCCCCCTCTCCCATATCAACTCCTGTTTGTCAGCTATAAAAACCTGGATGCAACATAATTTCCTCAAACTCAACAGCGATAAGACAGAATTCCTCCTCATAGGCTCCAAAGCCACACTCAGCAAAATCAATAACCCCACTCTCACCATCGACGGCACCACTGTCTCCCCATCTCCCCAGGCCCGCAACCTTGGCGTGATCTTTGATTCCACCCTCTCCCTTGAGCCTCACATCCGCCATGTCATTAAAACCTCCTTCTTTCATCTCCGCAACATCGCCAAACTCAGACCCTCTCTCACACCGCCTGCTGCTGAAAGACTCGTCCATGCCTTCATCTCCTCCCGACTGGACTACTGCAACTCACTTCTCCTTGGCATCAGCTCCACCTACATCAACCGACTCCAACTGGTCCAGAACGCAGCCGCCCGACTCATCACCCACACCAAATCCTGGCATCACATCACTCCAGTCCTCAAAAAACTTCACTGGCTTCCCATCTCCCACCGGATCACCTACAAAATCCTGGTCCTCACCTACAAAGCCCTCCACCATCTGGCCCCCCCATATCTCACTGACCTCCTCTCCCCCTACCAACCCTCATGGTCCCTCAGATCCACATCAGCCGGTCTCCTCTCCATCCACAAGTCCAACCTCCGCAGTTTTGGGGACAGAGCCTTCTCCAGGGCAGCTCCCAGGCTCTGGAACTCCCTCCCCCAACTGATCCGCAATTCCGTGTCCCTCACCATCTTCCAGTCCCGCCTCAAGACCCATCTCTTCACCTCTGCCTATCCTTAGCCCCACGTCCCCGTCCCTTTTCATCTGTGCATTAATTGCCTCATACTGTGTTTTGTATTGAATTCTGTCTTTACTTTGTGTACTAGTCATGTCTCTACTATTTATTTCATTCCCCTTACATGTTTTTCCTCTACATGCTCAATTTTTGTAAGGTGTCCTTGAGACTCTTGAAAGGCGGCCATAAATAAAATTTATTATTATTATTATTAGACAGGGATTTAGAAGGAGCACGGGGCACTTGAAAGAAATGTTTTGGGTCAATCCATTGCCTAACGCAAGATTGACCATGTTCTGTGTCTGGGCAAAAATCCAACAGATTCGAAACATGCTGCTCACGTTCATAAATTCATAGGTTATAGGAGCAGAATTAGGCCATTCGGGCCATCAAGTCTATTCCGCCATTCAGTCGTGACTGATCTATCTTTCCTCCTCAACCCCATTCTCCTGCCTTCTCCCCATAACCCCTAACACCATTACTAATCAGAGACAAGCTGCCGAACCTGTAGAGTTACTCAGCATTTTGTGTTTTACTAACTGGTATCAATTGTGTCAAAATGTTCCTGATATACAGTACGAGCGTCCAAACCGTTACATGGATCAATATTCCAAAGTTGTGTGAATGGATAATTTTTGTTCCTAATTATTTTATAGTTTGTAAAATCATTGTGGAAGAAATTCTGGGCGAAGGACTAAGTTTTTAACGCAGATTTAGTATGCGTCTCTTTTAACACTTGACAGGTGTAAAGCATTACGAGACTTAGAGCTGTAATCATAAGGTCATAAGAAATAGGAGTAGAATTAGGCTATTCAGCCCATCAAGTTTACTCCGCCATTCAATCATGGCTGATCTATCTCTCCCTCCTAACCCCATTCTCCTGGCCTTCTCCTCATAACCTCCGACACCTGGTCTGGGTCAAAATAGTTAAAATAGAAAAAAGGCACAAAGTGCTTGAGTAATTCAGCATTATTTGGTGGCACATGGGGGCAGCGGTAGAGTTGCTGCCTTACAGCACCAGAGACCCAGGTTTGTTCCTGACTACGGGGGTACTGTCTATACAGGAGTTTGTACGTTCTCCCCTTGACCACGTGGGTTTTCTCCGGGTGCTCTGGTTTCCTCCCACGTTCCAAAGACGTGTTGTGTAGGCTAATTGGCTTGTGTAAATTGTAAATTGTCCCTAGTGTACAGGATAGTGTTAGTGTACGGGGTGAGGATCATGACGTAAGCCTCCTCGTAGCGTTCCCCGGAAACGACGACACGATGTACTCTGTGACGCATCGGGCGACCAATCCTGTCAACATGTTGGACGACGGCAGAAGCCAACAGCGAGCTATACGTCGTCTGACACACGAGCAACTGAGTGTACGGGGTGATTGCTGATCGTCAAGAACTCGATGGGCTGAAGGGCCTGTTTCCGCGCTGTATCTAAAATCTAACGGGCACTACAACGGGTGGTGAAAACCGCTCAGCACATCATCGGTGCCCCGCTCCCTGCCATGGATGCCCTCCACCGAAAACGGTGTCTGAGACGGGCCGGGAAAATCATCAAGGACCCCTCCCACCCTAACCATGGACTGTTTGCCCTCCTCCCATCAGGGAGGCGGTACAGGAGCCTCAGGTCTCGCACAAGCAGGATGAGGAACAGCTTTTTCAATAACACTATTACACTGCTGAACTCGGAGTCCCGTCGCTAGATATCTTTAGTCTCTCCCATTTGTATACAGTATTTGCCTATGTACCAGTTTTGTTTCTAATCCATCCACATTCCACACATTGTTAACCAGTACTCGTTTACTCAATTGTATGCTTATTCTGTATTTTTATTTTCTACGTCTACTATCTTGCACTATGACTAGGACCAGACGCTAAACTGCATTTCGTTGTACCTATACTTGTATCTGTGCAATGACAATAAAGTTGAATTGAATTGAATTGAATAAACTAAACTAAAATATTATTGTTTGTTTCTTTCTTTTTCATACTAAACCTTTTTTATGGTTGCTTACTGTTTTATACTTATGGAGTACGATATTCCTGTGCTATATCTGTTGTGCTGCTGCAAGTAAGAATTTCATTGTTCTGTATTGGGACATATGGCAATAAAACGCTCTTCACTTGATCTATTTCTCCGTGCTAAGTTAAAATACTTGTTTTTACAATGATTGGGTGGCAGCTCGAAGTTGTCACAAGTTAAATCAAACTGAATGAGTGACAATTAGGGTTTTCTGCAGCTCTATTCCGTTTATTCCAGTCGGCGGAGTGCGCCAAGTGTGCCTGAAGAAAAAATATCATTATGTTCCATATTATTGAGTTTGATTACCCGCATGTGCTCTCCACTTCTCTGTGTCTATCTTGATTACTTGCATGTCTTGTTTCATCAGTTAATAAATATTGATCTACATTAAAGCTGGAATAAATGTCGAGCAGAATTCCACGATGTCCATGGGCGATGGTGGCTGCTATTGTTACGGAATGGTCGGGTGCTATAGCATGGAAATAGGGCATCTCATCCACTCAATCCAGTTCAGTTCAGTTCAGCTTATTGTCATGTGCACTGAGGTGCGGTAAAAAGCTTTTGTGGCTGAAGATGAAAGAAATGCAAAAAGCAATGATGATCAAGGAAAGGTGGAGCCCACAATGGTCCATTGTTGGCTGTGGGGAAGATGATAACGAGTTGTGCAAATAGTGAAACTCAACAGTAGGACTGTGTAGGGCTGTGAATGTGTAGGAAGGAACTGTAGATGCTGGTTTACACAGTAGATAGACACAAAATGCTGGAGTAATGCTGTTCTATCCAGTCAGCAAAAAGACAATATATAATTGCAATCGAGCCATTTGCAGGGTATAGATACACAATAAGGGAATAACATGTAGTGCGATCAAGTCCGATCAAGGATAGCCCGAGGGTCACCAATCAGGTAGATGCTCTCTGGTTGTGGTCGGTTGATTTAGTTGTCTGATAACAACTGAGAAGAAACTGTCCCTGAATCTGGAGGTGTGCGTTTTCACACTTCTGTACCTTTTGCCTGATGGGGTCCACACCGACCGTCAAGCATCCATTTTGATTTGATAGCGATCCTGCCCTAACGCTCACTATTATCTCTACATTCCTTTCAGCTCAACGAGATAGTACCACTATTGACCCGTGCATTGTTTAAATGTTTGTTTAGTTTAGAGATACAGTGCAGAAACAGACCCTTCGGACCACCGAGACCCCACCAACCAGTGCCCCCCGCACACTAACACCGTCCTACACGTTAGGGGCAATTTACAATTTTTACCAAAGCCAATTTATCAACAGACCTGCACATCTTTGGAATGTGGGAGGAAACCGGAGGGCGCGGAGAAAACCCACGCAGGTTACAGGGAGAATGTACAAACTGCATACAGACAGCAGGTAGCATCCATACCCAAGATCGAACCTAGGTCTCTGGCGCTGTAAGGCAGTGACTCGACCCCTCCACCACCATGCTGCCCAGATGTGGTAGAAAATTAGCGTACCCCGAAGAAACTCATGTAGTGACAGGAAGAACATGCAAACTCCACGCAGTCAGTACTGAAGGTCAGGATCAAACCCACGTCACTGGAGCTGTGAGGCACAGATCTATTCTGCATTCCAAAGTCGTGCGATAATTTCCAATTCTGTTTGCAAGAATTCCTATGTGCAAAAAATTGACAATTGTCAAATGATTTAATTTGCCATTTGAGGTTGTTTTGTTGATCTGACGAATGTTTGATGTGATTTCAAAATGAATACTATGCAACCGTGAGAAATTAACCTAATTTGGCTCCTGAGCAGAACCACAGTGTTTGTTAATGTGTAGAAGGAACTGCAGAAGCTGGTTTACACCAAAGGTAGACACACCATTGTCAGACTGATTGTCAGAGGCAGGCCAAACGCATACTGGAGGAACAGCACCTCATATTTTGCTTGGGCAGCTTACAATCTAGTGGTATGAATATTGATATCTTTAACTTCAAGTAACCCTTGAATCCCCCCTATCTTAGTTCCTCCCCCACCCTAGTCATGGTACTAGTATGATCAGATTAAGTGTCTCGACCCGAAACATCACCCTTCTCATTCCTTCAAACGTCATCGCTTCTCTCCAAAGGTTCTGTGTGTCCCGCTGAGTTACTCCAGCATTTTGTGTCTATCTTCGGTGTAAACCAGCATCTGCAGTTCCCTCCTACAGATTCACTGTCCTCCTGTTGAGTTTCACTATTTGTGTAACTCGTTATCACCTTCCCCACAGCCAACAATGGACCATTGTGGGCTCCACCTCTCCTTGCTTCGTTGCTTTGTGCACATCTTTTATTCATTTGTTCTCTGTACCTTCTACATCTCCTGTTTCCCTGTCCCCTGACTCTCAGCCCGAAGAAGGGTCTCGACCCGAAGCGTCCCCTGTCCCTTTCAACCAGAGATGCTGCCTGAGCCACTGAGTTACTGCAGCTTCTATCTTCAGTGTTTCTTAATGCAGGCAGTGTTATCATTGCGGGCCCACTATAGGCGGAGCGGAGATGCAGTTCTGAGAATCAGAGGATGTATCTCGCAGCTGTCACACCACACCGTGCGGTGACAACTGGCCTGTTTATTTTTTGCCCAAACAAATTACAACAAGGGAATTGTCACATCTTGATGGGAAACGAAGGAGAATGTGGGTTCTAGGTGTTCACTGCTTCCGAAGGAATAAAGCATTAATTGAGGAAACAAACTGAACTTCAACAACAACTGACAGCCCAACAATTTTTAGACGAGAGATTTTGAAATGAAAAGAGAATAGACATATTGCTGGGACATTTCCAGCGTATAAATTAATCAAGCAAGGAAACATGAGATTTCGAAAAAATGTCAGATTAATGTTATAAAGGTACTAGGAAGACACTGTATTAAATTGTAAGGTTTTCCAAATGGTTCTGATAAGTATTTCTTTCAACAAATATCCTCATCCACACACAGCAATATTGCTCCACCAGATAAGAAATTTTAGTTGAGTTTAGTTTAGAGATTTTAGTTTAGCGCAGAAACAGGCCCTTCGGCCCACCGAGGCCACACTGATCAGCGAACCCCGCACATTAGCATTACCCTGCACACATTAGGAACAATTTTAACATTTACACCAAGCCAATTAACCTACAAACCTTTACGTCTTTGGAGTGTGGGAGGAAACTGAAGATCTCGGAGAAAATCCACGCAGGTCACGGGGAGAACGTACAAACTCCGTACGGGCAAGCACCCGTAGTCAGGATCGAACCCGGGTCTCTGGCGTTGTAAGGCAGTAGCTCTAACGCTGCGCCACCTTGCCGCCCCGTGCGGGAGGAAATTAGAGCGCCCAGAAGAAAGTCGTGTAGTCACAGTGAGAACATGCAAACTCCACACAATCAGTACTGAAGGTCAGAATCAAACCTGCATCACAAATTGTTTGCAATCCGTTTTGCACATGATTAGAATAGTAGGTATCTGCAGTTATTTGTCTGATATTAACTTTAACTCTATAGATCCTAAAGATTTTAAGGGAATCTGAAAGGGCATAAACTCAATGGGTCAAAAGGCCTCCTCCTTTATGAAAGAACATAGAACAGTACAGCACAAGAACAGGTCCTTTGGCCCATCCAATATCTGCCTCCACCATCACCCTCACCAGCGCGTTCCAGGCACTCACCACCCTCTGTGTAAAAAAACTGCCCCGCACATCTCCTGTGAACTTTGCCCCTCTCACCTTAAAGCAATGCTCTATATGATAAGGAAGTTTTAGTTGCCTAAAATTGGAGAATTCAGTGTTGATATCACTGGGTTGTGAGCTCGCCAAGTGGAATATGAGGTGTTAATTTCCCTGCACTCCAATTGCTCTTACTATTCATAAATCTATCAATCTCCGTTATGAATGAACGCAAGGACTGAGTTGAGCCTTGCACTTGAAAGAATTCCAAAGGTTTGGCGCCCTCTGTGTGCTGAACGTTCAGCTTACCCCAGTCCACAATGGTCTCCCCTTATCCTGGGTTGCGACACTTGGGTCTATTCTCTTCAACCAAGGGAAGCCAAGGGCAGCACGGTGGTGCAGCAGTAGAGTTGCTGACTTAGAGCGCCAGAGATTCGATCCTGACTAAGGGTGCTGTCTGTACGGAGTTTGTACCTTCTCCCCGTGACCGCGTGGGTTTTCTCCGGGTGCTCTGGATTCCTCCCACATTCCAAGGATGTCTAGCATTTGTAGGCTAATTGGTTTCAGTAAAAAAATGTAAATTATCCCCAGTCTGTAGGAGAGTGTAATGCCCCTGTCCCACATAGGAAACCTGAACGGAAACCTCTGGAGACTTTGCGCCCCACGCAAGGTTTCCGTGCGGTTCCCGGAGGTTGCAGGTGGTTGCCGGAGGTTGCAGGTAGTGGAAGCAGGTAGGGAGACTGACAAAAACCTCCGGGAACCGCCCGGAAACCTTGGGTGGGGCGCAAAGTCTCCAGAGGTTTCCGTTCAGGTTTCCTAAGTGGGACAGGGGCATTAGTGTACAGGGATCGCTGATCGACATGGACTCGGTGGACCGGTTTCCATTTCTTGGTATCTACTCTATTAAAAAAAAAAACTGTAACTGCATAGATTCTCCTCCTATAAAAGCCAACATACCATTTGCCCTATGTAGGAAGGAACTGCAGATGCTGGTTTAAACCGAAGGTAGACACAAAAAGCTGGAGTAACCCAGCGGTTCACCAGCATCTCTGGAGAGAAGAAATAGGTGAAATTTCGGGTCGAGAGCTCAACTACTTTCTCTGCCGCAAAAAGTAGTTGAGGCCAGTTCATTGGCTATATTTAAGAAGGAGTTAGATGTGGCCCTTGTGGCTAAAGGGATCAGGGGGTATGGAGAGAAGGCAGGTACAGGATACTGAGTTGGATGATCAGCCATGATCATATTGAATGGCGGTGCAGGCTCGAAGGGCCGAATGGCCTACTCCTGCACCTATTTTCTATGTTTCTATGAGAGCCTTCTTTAGACTCATAGGTGACGTTTCAGGTCGAGACTCTGTCTCTCGTTTCCCTCTCCCCTGACTCAGTCTGAAGAAGGGTCTCGACCTGAAACATCACCTATTCCTTCTGTCCAGAGATGCTGCCTGACCCGCTGAGTTACTCCGGCATTTTATGTCGACCATTTCAATGGACCATCGTGGGCTCCTGACAGTTCGCTGCACCTGTACCATGACACCTGGCTCCCTATGACACCTGGCTCCCTATGACACATCATTTTAAATTAGACTTCCTTGCACATTCTCACGTTATATTTTTGATAAATCTGACATAAATACCTAGGTTTCAGGTTTAATGCCTCAGGAAGCCCCAAGTTGTACTTTCAGCGACTTTGTAAGCTCACTATTTCAATGATCCGTACATTCATATCCCGTAGAATCCTTTATACCTCCATGTTCTTTATAGGATTTGATGGGACGGTGTTGCGGGATATTTACTCTGCACCTAATCCATGCAATCCTGTCCCTGGGATTGTCTAATGAGACAATGTTGGGAGAACGCTCCTTGTAGTATAGAGGAAGCTTTAATTTCTATCCAGTCTCTTCAGTACTGGCTATGGGGGAGATCTTGGACCAGTGTCAAGGATGCTTTAACCTGTATAGGGCCTGTCCCACAGGCATGCGACCTGCATGCGGCAAGCGCGACCTAACGTGGTCGCTTGAGCCGTACGGCCTCGCGGGGCCGGTCCCACTTCGATCGCCAGAGCCATATGAAGTTTACCGGAACTGGTCCCGACATCGCGCGGGGCCCCGAAAAACTGACCGTGTTTAAAAATTCCGCGCGTCAACGGCCTGCCGGCCCGCAGCTACCTCAACGCCTCGACGCCGTGCCACTCACTCGACCTCTGCACGGCTCCCGCTTCTGGTTTGGTCGCGCTTGCCGCATGCCGTACGGCTCAAGCGACCACGTTAGGTCGCGCTTGCCGCATGCAGGTCGCATGCTCGTCGGACAGGCCCTTATGTAACCCATACAGTGCACACCTTCAGGGTATTTGATAGGACTATACATTTTGTTTATGCATTGTCAGGATCAAACTTGGTCCTCCTGCACCATAAGGGTCAAGAGTCAAGAGTGTTTTATTGTCATTTGTCCCAGTTAGAACAATGAAATTCTTACTTGCTGCAGCACAACAGAATATGCAAACATAGTATGATATGACAAACGAGAGAGAAAATATACACATACTCACAACATACCCATATATATATATACACATACACACATATTCAAACAACAAACAAAACAGACTATTGTAGTTCAGAGCCTATTTGAGGTTGTAATGTTTAATAGCCTGAAGGCTGTAGGGAAGAAGCTGTTCCTGGACCTGGACGTTACAGTTTTCTGGCTCCTGTACCTTCTTCCAGATGGCAGGGATGAGATGAATGTGTGGCCAGGATGGTGTGGGTCTCTGATGATGTTGGCTGCCTTTGTGAGGCAGCGACTCCGATAAATCCCTTCGATGGTGGGGAGGTCAGATCCGACGATGAACTGGGCAGTGTTCACAACCAGTCACTATATGCTCTCTACGAAGGTACAGGAGCCTGAAGGCTGCAACAACCAGGTTCAGGAATAGCTACTTCCCCACAGCCATCAGGCTATTAAACCTGGCTCGGACAAAACTCTGATTATTAATAACCCATTATCTGTTATTTGCACTTTTTCAGTTTATTTATTCATGTGTGTATATATTTATATTATGGTATATGGACACACTGATCTGTTTTGTAGTAAATGCCTACTATGTTCTGTGTGCTGAAGCAAAGCAAGAATTTCATTGTCCTATACAGGGACACATGACAATAAACTCACTTGAACTTGAACTTGAACAGTACACCTGTAGAAGTTCAAGAGAATCCTCTTTGACATACCGAATCTCTGTAATCTTCTCTGGAAGTAGAGGTGCTGATGTGCTTTCCTTATAATTGCATCAGTATAACTCCACCGCTGCGCCACCGTGCCGTTACTAAGACAAGGATTTTTTTAAAGCTCCACATGTACTAACGACTCAAATTTTAAATTTAATTCCCCAGCTGCTACAGTAAGGTTCAGACCTTGGTTTCGGGTTCAATGCTTGGGTCTCTGGCAGCGCTCCTGTAATTGACGCACTAACCATCTCCCGTGTCCCCGGTGTAGACCAAGCCTTGCTGTGCAAGCTCTCCCACAGCGTTACAGCCCTGAGTCTACCTAACGCTGTCTTTACTTGTGTGGAATGTGCAGAAACTGCCAGCACCAACATCACTCACAATAACCACCTCTGCGATTCATGTCCTTATTCTGAGTTGACAGCAATATGTTCAGTTCAATATAAACACTGCTGCTAAGGAGGTTTTGATCAGGATACCCTTCCATGCCAGTGGGGTGGAACTGAAGAAGGGCATATGTTTACCAACAGTGCTGTTGAAACATTTAATAGATTGCATGTTTGGATGGAGATAAGCTGTCATTCAGGACATTTGATTAGTGTTGCTGTCACTTTATTCCTGCAGTTTACATATAACCTGCTGTGAAGATTGATTCCTTCACGCCTCGGAGCGCCAGGAGCGACCTTTACACCCACTTTAACCCAGAGTCACACACATTTGCAATTGTCACCGAGTCCCAATGAATGTGCACTGGCCACGTGCTCTGAATATGCAGGAGACAAATGCAGCAGAGGACAGTCACTGGGTGCCTGCCATGCCCCACTTTTTTTTTCTTTTTTTTAATCAAAAATATTTATTCAAATATTAAAATAGTATTTACAATACAATAAAACAAAACACCACCATAATACAAGATGAACAAATATGCTAAGCAGCTGCTAAACAACTATATTGCTGTCCTTGTCCAGGATACATTCAACCCCCCTCGGTGCCCAGCGGTCGCGGAACTCCCTCAGGGTGCCCGTAGACAGGGCGTATTCCCTTTCCGTATCCCCGGAAAAGGGGCAGGCAGCCGGCTCGGGTAGAGCCCTCCACCGTCTGGCGCCTTGACTCGCGGATGGCCAGCTTGGCCATGCCCAGGAGCAACCCAACCAGGACATCTTCAGCCCTACCCTCTCCCCTAGGCGCAGGGTGTCCAAAGATGAGGATGGTGGGTGCGATGCCCCACCTTAAGTGTTTGGGGTCTGTGGACGACGAGAGTCTCTCCATTCATCCCGTGTTTGCAGTGAGTGCCATAGGCAGTTCCACTCTAAAGTTCACTGGATGTATTCAAGAGAGATTTAGATTTAGCTCTTGGGTCTAACGGAATTAAGGGATACAGGGAGAAAGCAGGAATGGGGTACTGATTCTGGATGATCAACCATGATCTTATTGAATGGCGGTACTGGCTCGAAGGGCCGAATGGCCTACTCCTGCACCTATTTTCATATATTTTTTAATGTTTCTGGCTAAGCTCTGGCAGCATTTATGGTTCTGTCTAAAGTTCATGAGTCATAGGTGCAGAATTAGGACATTCGGTCCATCGGGTCTACCTTGCCATTGAATCATGGCTGATCTATCTTTTCCTCTCAACCCCATTCTCCTGCCTGCTCTCCATAACCCTTGACACCCGTACTAATCAAGAATCGGTCAATCTCTGCCAATGACTTTGCCTCCACAGCCATCCGTGGCAATGAATTCCACAGATTCATCACCCTCTGAATAAATAAATTCCTCCCTATCTCTTTTCTAAAGGTACGTTACTTTATTTTAAGGCTCTGCCCTCTGGTCCTGGACTCTCCCACTAGTGGAAACATACTCTCCACATCCACTCTATCCAAGGTCCCCCCTCATCCATCTAAACTCCAGCAAGTCCAGGCCCAGTGCCGTCAAATACTCATCATACGTTAAGCTAATCATCCTTGGGATCATTCTTGTAGACCTCCTCTGGACCCTCTCCAACGCCAGCACATCCTTCCTCAGATATGGGGCCTAAAACTGCGCACAATACTCCAAATGCACTCTGACCAGCCAAATAGGACTTGTACAGATGGGGCATGTTGGTCAGCATGGGCAAGTTGGGCCGAAGTTTTCATGCTGTATGACTCCATAACTCCATGACAACCGGTCTATTGTGGCACCACACTCAGAGAGCTATGTAACTGTGCTCATAGATCCCTCTGCCCTGCAACATTACCCAGAGCCCTGCCATTCACTGTGAATGACTGCCCTGGTTTGACTTCCTAAAATGCAACACTTTGCACTTTTCTGCATTAAATTCCATCAGGCGTTCCTTAGCCCACTAACCCAGCTGATCAAGATCCAGCTGTAATATTTGATAACTATCTTCACTGTTTACGAGGCCGCCTACTTTTAGCGTCATTTGCAAATTTACTAATCACGCCGTGTACATTCTCATCCAAATCATTGATATAAATGTGTGTGTGTGTGTGTGTGTGTGTGTGTGTGTGTGTGTGTGTGTGTGTGTGTGTGTGTGTGTGTGTGTGTGTGTGTGTGTGTGTGTGTGTGTTCGGTGTGTGTGTGCAGTGTGTGTGTGTGTGTATGTGTGTCTGTGTATGTGTGTGTGTGTGTGTGTGTGCGGTGTGTGTGTGCGTCTGTATATGTGTGTGTGTGTGTGTCTGTATATGTGTGTGTGTGTGTGTGTGTGTCTTTATATGTGTGTGTTTATGGTGTGTGTGTGTGTCTATATATGTGTGTGTGCATGTGTGTGCGGTGTGTGTGTGTGTGTCTGGGTATGTGTGTATGTGTCCGTGCTTGTGTGTGTGACTGTGTATGTGTGTGTGTGTGTGTGTGTGTGTGTGTGTCTGTCTGTGTGTGTGTGTGTGTGTGTGTGTCTGTGTGTGTGTGTGTGTGTGTGTGTGTGTGTGTGTGTATGTGTGTGTGTGTGTGTTCGGTGTGTGTATGTAGTGTGTGTCGGTGCATGTGCGTGTCTGCATATGTGCGGGTGTGTGTGTCTGTGTCTGTGGGTGTGTCCGTGGGTTGTCAGTAGTGTGTGTGTGTGTCCATAAGTGTTGTTGTGTTGTCTGTGTGTATGTCTGTGGGTCCCTGTGTTAAGCATCTGAATTATCTGCCTGCAACCAGCTAACTTGGGAGATTCACATCTCAATAATGGCCACCGTAGCCTGAGACAGTGACTTCAGGATAAAGGGAGAAGATTGTACAGGCGATAAGGCATAAAAAGATCACACATCTTCAAAAATCAATACAGCAGTGAAATCCTCCTTGAAACCCTCTCCTCCAAACGGCTCCATGTGTTAACAAGATGCTCCAGTTACATAACACTAATGGGATCTGATATTTGCTGTTTAATTATGTTGCTGTCTAGTTATTCAGTGATTAGCCTCAGCAATAACAAACACAATTAGGATTGATGTCATCATTATGAGTGACAAGGAATGATTGACAAACCTGAGGGACCACATCTGTTGTCCGCTCCGAGAAGCCTAGAATCTTCTACGCCTCCCAATCTCCCTTATATTGAAAAGCTCCATCCTGTGTTTGTTTACCTCATTTTGGGGGGACCTATACTTCAAAGTAAATCCTCTGCACACGAAGCATTGTTAGAGGGGTCTCAACTACATGTGCAATCAAGATATAATCTCCCCCTTGTCTCTGTATCTGAACTCTGCCTAGATCAGGTCTATCTGCTCCCATGCTGTTTGTTCTCTCCCCTCCCCCCCCCAAAATGCAAGTCTAATGCGCCGTGGGGTAAACATGTACAGAGCTTATCAGATTGTTGATCACACGACCAAGGACCACGGTGGTGCAATGCTAGAGTAACAGCGCCAGAGACACCGGTTTGATCATGACCACTTGCCTCTACAGAGTTTGTATGTTCTCCCCGTGGCCTGCGTGGGTTTTCTCCGGAAGCCCCGGTTTCCTCCCACACTCCAAAGACGTACTGGTTTGTAGGTTAATTGGCTTCTGTAAAATTGTAAATTGTCCCTGGCGTGCGTAGGATAGTGTTAGCGTGCGGGGATCGCTGGTCGGGCCCGGACTCGGTGGGCCGAAGGGCCTGGTTCGCACTGTATGTCTAAGCTAAAGAAAAAGTAGCCTCTGGCTTTTGTCCAGTGCATGGGCTGTTCCGACAGCAGCCCATCTTTAGAGTGAAGCCATGAGATTAGAAGTCTATAAGGACACAACGCTCGCTGCGGGCTCTTCCTTGGGTTCCCTCTGGCACTCTGGTCCACTAACTTCATCCTACAGCTGGATCTAGGAAGGCAGCCTTGAGCCCTTCTCCTGCCCTGCCCTTTGAACTTCCCTCTCCTGACATCCCTCCAGTTTACAGTCCACAAGATGTTATAACCACTGCCCCATTAACAGGTCCAGCCTACTCCTGTACCCTCCTTGGTGATGTTCTCAACATTCTTCTGTCGCAGTCTCACCAACACCACCTCCCCGCACAACACTGCCAACTCCCCCCAATCCCCCACCCACCCACCCCCTCTCACACTCCATGTCTTCCCAACCACCAGCACTACTCGCAAATATTTAGCTGAAAGCCACATGTGCTGCCCAGGGTATTCAATTAGTTGGAATAGCCCCTTTGAGGTAAAGCTACTCCCAATGGAATATCTTACCTCTCTCCCACCACTGCCCCGCAAATTGAAATCCTCTTCCCTAAACTAGCCTTTGATTCCTCTTTTGCATTTGAAATGCCGGCTGCCTGCGTTACTGATGTGGAACCTCTATCTTATTACTATCTGATGGTTCATTAGTTCAATGGTTTTATTATTATCATGTGTACAGAGAAACATTTATTTTTGCGTACGGCCACGTGAGGCGATCACCACAATTAAGCACAATCCCCCCCCCGGTTAGTGCAGAATGTCCAGTGCAGCCCACGATAGTCCACACACGAGAATCGCCATTTTATAGTCCCAGCTTGGCCTGTACGATATTGGTTCCCACTTGAATCACAGCAGCTCCAGCCTTTCCCCACCCACCGAGTTCCTCTTTGGCCTGAGCAGATGTAGATCTGTTACCCACAGAGCCGTGAAGATCCATGAACCAGAATAAAGAAGTACAGAGAAATGAGGTTGGGCGCCTGTCAGAAATAATGTGCCGTGCTCCAGCAAGATGGGGGACTGAGGAAAATGAGTATTAGTATGAAAACTGTACTTGAGAAGATTGTGTACTGAAACCGTTTAATCCCAGGGACACGATGATTTATATCCCACAGTTTTAAAAGAGATTGCTTTAGAGATAAAGATGCTTTAGTTATCACCTTCAAAAATGATATGCGTTCTGGAATGATACCTGCAGACTGGAGGGTAGCATGTGTGGCCGCACTATTTCAGAAAGGGGGAGAGGGGAAAAAGGGAAAACTACCAGCGAGGGCGGCATGCTGGCGCAGCGGCAGAGTTGCTGCCTTACAGCGCTTGCAGCACCGGAGACACGGGATCGATCCTGACTACGGCTGCTGTCTGTAAGGAGTTTGTACGTTCTCCCCGTGACCGCGTGGGTTTTCTCCGCGATCTCCTTCTGCAGTTGTACAGAGCCCTATTGAGACAACACCTGGAGTATTGTGTGCAGTTTTGGTCTCCAAATTTGAGGAAGGACATTCTTGCTATTGAGGGAGTGCAGCGTAGGTTCACCAGGTTAATTCCTGGGATGGCTGGACTGTCATATGTTGATAGAATGGAGCGGCTGGGCTTGTACACTCTGGAATTTAGAAGGATGAGAGGGCATCTTATTGAAACATATAAAATTATTAAGGGTTTGGACAAGCTAGAGGCAGGAAACATGTTCCTGATGTTGGGGGAATCCAGAACCAGGGGCCACAGTTTAAGAATAAGGAGTAAGCCATTTAGAACGGAGATGAGGAAAAACCTTTTCACACAGAGAGTTGTGAATCTATGGAATTCTCTGCCTCAGAAGGCAGTGGAGGCTAATTCTCTGGAGACTTTCAAGAGAGAGTTAGACAGATCTCTTAAAGATAGAGGAGTGAAGGGATATGGGGAGAAGGCAGGAACGGGGTAGTGATTGGGGATGATCAGCCATGATCACATTGAATGGCGGTGCTGGCTCGAAGGGCTGAATGGCCTACTCTTGTCTATTGTCTATATCTTCAGTTTCCACCCACACTCCAAAGACGTACAGGTTTGTAGGTAATTTGATTTGGTATAATTGTACATTGTCATTAGTGTGTGTAGGATAGTGTTAATGTGCGGGGATTGCTGGGCGGTGCGAACTCGGTGGGCCTAAGGGCCTGTTTCAGCGAAGTATCTCTAAACCAAACTAAACTACCACCCTGTTAGTCAAGCATCAAAAGTGGATAAACTTAGGATGAAGGATTTACTAACTGAAGGTCTAGAAAATAATAGGGTAGCAGAGTCGACATGTAAGTTGTGGAAACACTGAACTGTCGATGTTGGTTTACACCAAAGAAAGACACAAGGTGCTGGAGTAACTCAGCAGGTCAGTTCATGTAAGTTCACGTTTGTCAAATTTAGTGTACTGGTAGTTTAGTTTAGAGATACCGAATGGAAACAGGCCCTTTGGCCCACCGAGTCTGTGCCGACCAGTGATCCCCCCCCACCACACTAACACTATAATGCTGTCCAAACACTAACACTAAGAGACTGTGAAATCGACAGAAGGATGTAGGGCTGGGTGTTTATGCGTGCTATTTTCATGATATTTATTTTAGTTGTTTATCTTTTTTTAAATATTTTACCTTGTATGTATCGTTAGCTTTTAGAAATGTTTGAATGGTGCACTGACTGGCTGACATTTTACAATTTCGTTGTACATGGTTCATGTTACAATGACAATAAAGAAACTATTCTATTCTATTCTATTCTATGCCTACACTAGGGACAGTTTACAATTTTACCGAAGTCAATTAACTTACAAACTTTGGGAAGAGTGTGGGAGGAAACCAGAGCACCCGGAGAAAACCCACGCAGGTCACGGGGAGAACCTACAAACTCCGTACAGACAGCATCCACAGTCAGGATTGAACACGGGTCTGTGACGCTGTAAGGCAGCAACTCTACCCCTGTGCTGTCTGTGTGCATTCTGAACGTTTTCCCCTTGACCACGTGGGTTTCCTCCAGGTGCCCTGGTCTCTGCCCACATCCCAAAGATGTGCGGGTTCGTAGGCTAATTGACCTGTGTAAAGTTGACCCCCAGTGGGAGTAGGGAATGGATGTGAAAGTGGGATAACATCGAACTACTGTGAACGGACGATCGATGGGCAGCATGAACACGGTGGGCCGAAGGGCCTGTTTCCATGCTGCATCTCTAAACTAAAGGAAACTAAACTGACTGTTGAGTTCAGTTCAGTTTGGTTTATTGTCACGTGTACCGAGGTACAGTGAAAAGCTTTTGTTGTGTACGAGCCAGTCAGCGGAAAGATGAAACATGATTACAATCAAGCCATCCACAGTGTACAGATACATGACAAAGGGAATAACGTTTAGTGCAAGATATAGTCAAGCAAAGTCCAATTAAAGATAGTCCCAGGGTCTCCAATGAGGTAGATAGTAGCTCAGGACCGCTCTCTAGTTGTTGGTAGGATAGTTCTGTTGCCTGATAACAGCTGGGAAATGTGCGGATGGTATAATATTAGTGCACCCTCTCAGTATGCTTAATGGGTAAGAATGAAGCATGTTCACAGAAATTAGCGCCCTAAAAACAGTTATGCAATCCTAATGTGGAGAATGTTGAAGATGTACCCATGGACATACTCAGGATTCAGAAAGTACTGAGTATTACCTATATCACATTTCTGAGGCAAGAGGAAATGTGCTTGTGTGGACCAATGTTGACGGCATTGAAGATAGACACAAAGTGCTGGAGTAACTCAACGGATCAGGGCAGCATCTCTGGAGGGAATGGATGGGTGACGTTTCGGGGCGGGGAAGGAACTGGAGGGAAGAAAAGGCCGGTACAAAGCAGGGCCGGCTCCAGATGACCAAGGAAGGGTGGAGCCCATAATGGTCCATTGTTGGCTGTGGAAGAGGCGATATCGAGAGGGATACAAGGATACGAACAGTGGAACTAGTAGAGCGGCTAGGGCAGGGAGGGGGTAAAGCATAGGAATGCAGGGGGTTAATTAGAGGGATCAACAATCAACATATCGTTGAGTTGTAAGCTGCCCGTCAAATATGAGATGTTGTTCCTGCTATTTCACACGTGGCCTCACCCTAACAGTGGAGTAGAGCATTGAATACATGCAAAGAAACCTCAATCATGGTGGCACAGCGGTAGAGTTGCTGCCTTACAGCGCCAGAGACCCGGGTTCGATCCTGACCACGGATGCTGTCTGTATGGAGTTTGTACGTTCTGCCATGACCTGCGTGGGTTTTCTCCAGGTGCTCCGGTTTCCTCCCACACTCCAAAGACGTACATGTTTGGAGGTTAATTGACTTTGGTAAAATTGTAAATTGTCCCCAGTGTGTGTAGGATAGCGTTAATGTACGGGGATCGCTGGTTGGCGTGGACTCGGTGGGCCGAAGGGCCTGTTTCCGCGCTGTATCTCTACACTAAACAATAACTAAGCCTAGAGCACAGACTGGAATTTGAAAATCGAACCTAAAAAAATCTAAAAAGACAATGCACTGATGGTTGCCCACTCCCGGTACCACGGGAGATGGATGTGAACCAAGGAAACACAAGGCAGCCACAGACAGTGCAGCTTGTGTGCTGCGATGGCAAGCTAAGTGTGGAGGATGCTGAGTGTACACTGATACTGCACTTTCCAATATAGAGAATGCTGAGTGTGTCGCAATAGAGCACAGCAGAATGCTGAATCTGTACCAACTGCTAACATGACCAATACTGCATGCTCTCTGTGTGGAGGGAGTTTAATGTACACAAGTGAAGCACACATCAGTGTGGGGCGTGCTGATTGTGTACCTGTGGTGGATACTCCATGGGCAGAGGCTGGTGCTGAATGTTGTCACACCCCAATGAAGAATCACTCCCTAAATCAGTACACAGCATGTATCCCCATTACAGAGTCCCAGATGTGTACCAGTGTTACACTCCCCAGTGCAGTTCCAGATGTGTACCAGTGTTACACTCCCCAGTGCAGTCCCAGATGTGTACCAGTGTTACACTCCCCCAGTACGCAGAGCTCCAGATGTGTACCAGTGTTATATTCCCCCAGTACGCAGAGCTCCAGATGTGTACCAGTGTTACATTCCCCCAGTGCAGTCCCAGATGTGTACCAGTGTTATACACTCCCAGTACGGAGAACTCCGGATGTGTACCAGTGTTACACTCCCCCAGTACGCAGAGCTCCAGATGTGTACCAGTGCTCCACTGACCTAGCACAGTTCCAGGTGTGTGCGAGTGTTACACACTCCCAGCGCAGTCTAAGATGTGCCCCCAGTGTTCCACGCTGCCAGTGGAGAGAGTCGCAGGCGTGTGGCAGTGTAACACTCGTCCAGTACAGAGTCTCAAGTTTGTACCAGTGTTACACTCTCCCAGTGTGGAGGATTCTGGATGTGGTGTCAGAGTGTTGGAAACTCACAGTGTGGGCAATATTGGATATGTCCCAATGAAATATACTCGAGTACAGAGGAGGTGAACGTGTACAAATAAGACACACTTCAGTTTCAACTGCATCAATTACCCACGGCCCTATGTCACAAGGAGCTGACCTTTCCCCCACGGTGCCCACTCCCATTACATGGTGTTCAGGATATACCCTGATCGTGTTCACCACAAGTACACAGGCAGTTGTGCGTCTACACTCCCAGTGTAGGAAGTGCTGGACATGTGCTGGAGTTGAACACTTCCAATGCAGATGATGCTGTACACGTACCACGTAACACGTACATTTCCAGTGCAGAGAAAGCTGGGTGTATCAATGGTGCACACTCCCTGTACAGTAGAGACTGTGTACCAATGGTACATTAGGGACTGACTGTGGTACACACGCTCCCGCACAGTTGGGACTCCACACTAAGATACACACTCCCAGTACAGTAGAGGATGTGTACAATGGTACACACACCTGCAGTTCAGGAGGGATTGTCTACTATGGTACACACACTCACAGTACAGTGGGAAATGACTGTGTACTATGATCCACACACCTGCAATACTGTAGGAACTGACTGTACTATGGTACACACACCCCCAGTATATTAGGGGCTGACTGTGTACCAATTGCCTACCTTCTCAGTGGGGCGGACTCGAACACCTGAATGTTCTTTTTTTTTTGCAGCAGCAGCCTTTAAGGCTGTGAAGGGCACTATATGAATGCTTATATCTTAGATTACCTATTACTAGAGATGCTGTAAGTGTCTGCAGAGAGCGTATTTCCATTCTGACCTTTGCTTGTGCAGGAGTGGTGAAGTATGATGGATGGGTGACTGTGGGTGGAACCGCCATGCATTGCCACTTGCAGGATTTGGCACAATTACAGTTCTGATTGCTCCCCTTGGCTCAGCCCGCCCAGAACCCTGTGTCGGAAGGAACTGCAGATGCTGGTTCGCACCAAAGATAGACACAAAATGCTGGAGTAACTCAGTGGGTCAGGCAGCATCGCTGGAGACAAGGAATAAGTGACGTTTCAGGTCAAGATCTTTCTTCAGATGGGTAGGTTGAGGTTAGTTCAGATTAGTTTAGAGTATACAGCACGGAAACAGGCCCTTCGGCCAACCGAGACCGATGATCCCTGCACACTAGCACTATCCCACACACACTAGAGACCATTTATAATTTTATCCAAGCCAATTACCTTACAAACCTGCATGTCTTTGGCGTGCGGGAGGAAACCGAAGAACCCGGGGAAAACCCACGCAGGTCACGGAGAGAACGTACAAACTCCGTACAGACAGCGCCCATGGTCAGGATCATACCCGGATCTCTGGCGCCGTAAGGCGGCAACTCTCCCGCTGTGCCACCGTGCTGCCCACAGCGGGGTGGAGGCGCGGGATGGAGGCCTAGAGAAGGGCAACTTGGCCTAAGTAAACCCTTTGCAGCTGACAAGAAGGAGAGAAGCTCCAAGTGTACATAAAGAGGTGATTACTTTGAGGAAGTTTTTGAAGCCTGGTGTGAAAGTGCCATCCGCCATGCCGGCAGGACGTCTGCAGAAGGTGTGTCCTAGAACGTCTCAGAGAATGACTGAACGCTGCTTCAGTGTACACAGACAGACTTTCTCAGCGTGAGCTTGGAGATGGAGCTATAAACAGCTTCCGTATGTTCAGTGTGAGGAGCCTTGGCTGAGATGAACTCCTCACTCTCCTTGCCCACCCTGCGGTGTGCGCTGTACAGCACGTGACTGCAATCTGGAGCACACAGTTTGCGTTCTGCGCCCAAATTCGCTGCAAACTTAATGTGTGGAATAAATTTTCTTTCTTTTGCCTGGGAGTTATTGCCAAGTGACGACTGAGATCGGAAGATAACTGCGAGCACAGGTTGGGTGTTTCAGTTTATAAATAAACTGTGGTCCTGTGTAGAGTGTGGAGTGGTTAACTCTTCTCGAGCTGAACCGATTTGAAGAAATAGAAATCCAACAGCCCTCCATCTGACTGCCTTAATTATTCTCTGGATACCTGGCTAAGTTACTCAGCTGTAAGTGCGATCCACTGCAACAAGATTGGTTTATACATGGATAGGCCAGGTTTGGAGGGATATGGACCAAACGCAGGCAGGTGGGACTAGTGTAGCTGGGGCATGTTGGCTGGTGTGGGCAGGTTGGGCCAAAGGGCAGTTTCCACACTGTATCACTCCATGACTCTGTGTACCTTGGTAAGCAAGCCATTGTTTTCCGATCAAGATTCAGTAGACAACACTCCTGTCTTTGAATGAGAAGGCTATAGGGCTCAAATGCTACCTCAGATAGTGACAATGCAAGGTGATAGAGAGAGTAGTGTTCTGTCAAAAGAGCAACACGATGAGATGAGAATTACTAAGGGAGCTCATCGCAGTTGGCTGGGGATTAGAGGAGAGTGCTGCACTGTCAGAAGGGCAGTGCTGAGGGGGAGAGCCACACTGTTTTTTTCTTAACCAAAAATAATTAATTCAATTATTTACAATAATATGTACAAAACGAAATAATTCAAAACAAAACCCACCACCATAATACCAGTCAAATAAATATTCTTCAATATACTGTTAAACAACTATTGCCTCATCCTTATTGAGGATGCATTACCCCTCCCCCCCCCACCCCGCCCCCCACCTCCCCCGCCCCTGCGGTGCCCACCGGATCACCTACAAAATCCTGGTCCTCACCTACAAAGCCCTCCACCATCTGGCCCCCCCCCCCCCCCCCCATATCTCACTGACCTCCTCTCCCCCTACCAACCCTCACGGTCCCTCAGATCCAGGGCAGCTCCCAGGCTCTGGAACTCCCTCCCCCAACTGATCCGCAATTCCGTGTCCCTCACCATCTTCCAGTCCCGCCTCAAGACCCATCTCTTCACCTCTGCCTATCCTTAGCCCCACGTCCCCGTCCCTTTTCATCTGTGCATTAATTGCCTCATATTGTGTTTTGTATTGAATTCTGTCTTTACTTTGTGTACTAGTCATGTCTCTACTATTTATTTCATTCCCCTTACATGTTTTTCCTCTACATGCTCAATTTTTGTAAGGTGTCCTTGAGACTCTTGAAAGGCGCCCATAAATAAAATTTATTATTATTATTATTAGTCCCTCTCCAGTACATCCCGGGCGCGGACGTAACGCGGACGCAGAGCCCTCTTCTGCACGGCGCCTTGACTAGCGGATGGCCAGCTTGGCCAGGCCCATGAGCAACCCAACCAGGACATCTTCAGCCCTACCCTCTCCCACTGAAGGGGAGCGCTGCACTGTCACAGGGGCAGTACCCAGAGAACGCTGCACACTTGGAGCATTATCGACAGGCGCTGCACCGTTTGGTAAATATTCAGGAGGTGCTACACTGTCGCAGGGCCTGTGCTGGGTATTGATGATCTGCTGAATGTGATGCCTCTCAGGTGCAGTGTTAACCCGAAGCCTTCGCAGGTCTATTTAAAAGCTCATTTGGAGAAGGGGAACAGGCCTTATGAAAAAGATGATCTGATCTGATAGCTACATCCCTGAATCTATTAGTTCTTAAGTGATTTATTATTGTAATCCACCCATCCCATTATGCCATCATGCGCCCTACATCACAATTTGGAGTCTATTTATATTGCACCTTTTACACCTCAGGAAGTCCCAGAGCAGCAGGGAGATGTGGACAAGCTGCAAGTTCAGCACATCATCAATTTAGTTTAGTTTAGAGATACAGCGCAGAAACAGGCCCTTGGGCCCTTCGAGATCAGGCCGACCAGCGATCCTCGCGTACTGACACTATTCTACATGCACTAGGGACAATTTACAATCATACCAAGCCAATTAGGCTACAAACTGCACCACTTTGGAATGTGGGAGGAAACCGGAGCAGCTGAGAAAATCCACGCAGTCGCGGGGAGAACATACAAACTCCGGACAGACGGCACCCGTGGTCAGGATCGAACCCGGGTCTCTGGCGCCGTAAGGCAGCAACTCTGCCGCTGCTCCACCGTGCAGCCCCTCGTTGAACCATCTTCATCAATCTTCAGTGCTGGAATATCTCCCCCCCCCACTTTCCCTTGGCATCGCTCCGTCACCTGGTGCCTTCGACCCACCGAGTCCACGCCGACCAGCGATCCCCCGCGCACTAACACTATCCTACACACACAAATGGCAATTTACAATTATACCAAACCGATTAGCCTACAAACCTGTACGTCTTTAGAGTGTGGGAGGAAACCAGAGCTCCCGGAACAAACCCACGCAGGTCACGGGGAGAACGTACAAACTCCGTACAGACTTTAACTGTAGTCGGGATCGAACGCCGTCTCTGACACTGTAAGGCAGCAACTCTACCGCTGTGCCCACCGTGCCACCCATTGGATGTGGAGGAATGAAAAGGGGATGGAAGGACATGGGAACAGGTTGGGCAAGTAGAATGGGCAATGTGTGCTCATGTGATATATAGTGTACCCTGGATCTCCTGCCTGTTCCACAGTCAATAGGATCATGACCTCTGCAATGCTTTCCTGAACTATCCCCTTATCCCCCAACTCCCTGAACGTCCAAATCCTGGATTGGGTCCATCATCCGGCCTTTGTACACTAATACCTACTTCCTTCTATATTTGCAATAATATGGAAAATGCCACAGAGTTTTGATGATGAGAGCCTTCTTGGATAATCCTCTTTTGTCCTGGGCCATGCCTTTTACAGAGTCACATTACATTCATGCCAAGCATCACACAACCCCTTCTGCTAATCCTGTGCAAAATCCATTCCTGCTTTCATTGGCATATGACCACTTAACCACATACAAGAAGCGATTTATGTAGTGACAAATGAACCTACTAACCTACAGAACAGAAGCCAGTGTGAATATTGAAGGTAGACAAAAATGCCGGAGAAACTCAGCGGGTGAGGCAGCATCTATGGAGCGAAGGAAATAGGCAACGTTTTGGCCCGAAGCCCTTCTTCAGACTCTACTCCACCAGTGTGAATATTATAGAAACATAGAAAATAGGTGCAGGAGTAGGCCATTCGGCCCTTCGAGCCTGCACCGCCATTCAATATGATCATGGCTGATCATCCAACTCAGTATCCCATACCTGCCTTCTCTCCATACCCCCTGATCTTTCATTTCATTTTGCAATGGATAGATTTTTAATCTTGTTCAGCGGGCTTGGGATCGGCACGGTAGAGTTACTGCCTCACAGTGCCAGACACCCGGGTTCGATCCTGCCTATGTGTGTTGTCTGTACGGAGTTTATACGTTCTTCCTGTGACCTGCATGGGTTTTCTCTGGGTGCTCCGGTTTCCTCTGACACTCCAAAGACGTACAGGTTTGTAGGTTAATTGGGTTGGTAAAAATGTTTTTAAAAATTGTCCTTAGCGTGTGTAGGATAGTATTAGTGTGTGGGGGGGGGGGGGGGGGGGTCGCTGGTCGGCACAGAGTCAGTGGGCTGAAGGGCCTGTCACCACACTGTATCTGTAGACTAAACTAAAAAGCAAAATCTAATCTCAGCATCAGACTACTCACTGAGCTCTAAGTCTGTGGGTTCAGTCTGGATGGCACTTTGTATCAGAGTGGAGTTGCAGCCCATTAGAATGGAACATATCTTCCCCTGTTGGACAAGCAGCGAATGGAGGTAATGAACTGCCAGGGCATTTTACAGGTGGTTGAGGCAGATGCGATGGTGGCATTTAAGAGACTCGTGGAGAGGCACACGGATATGCAGGGAATAGAGAGATATGGATTAAGCACAGGTAGATAAGATCCCTCGGCATCATGTTAGGCACAGACATTGTGGGCTGAGGTGCCTGCACCTGTGGTGTGATGTTCTGTATTTTATGTTCATAAGTTCATACCTTATAGGAGCAGAATTAGGTCATTTGGCTCATCAGGTCAACTCTGCCATTCAATCATGGCTGATCTATCTCTCCCTCTCAACCCCATTGTCCTTCCTTCTCCCCGTAACCCCTTGATTATTAATCAAGAATCTGTCCATCTCCACCTTAAAATATCCACTGACTTGGCCTCCACTGCCTTCTGTGGCGTTGAATTCCACAGATTCACTATCGTCTGACTGAAGAAATTCCTCCTAATCTCCTTTATAAAGGCACGTCCTTTAACTCTGAAGCTGTGACCTCTGGTCATAGACTCTCCCACTCGTGGAAACATCCTTTACTTAGACCATGTTCTAACTAAGTTTGAATCTCAGATCCAGTCTTTGGGCTTAAGGTGGCCTGATGCACAGTGTGAAATATACTGAAGAGAGTAATGCCCCTGTCCCACTTAGGAAACCTGAATGGAAACCTCTGGAGACTTTGCGCCCCACCCAAGTTTTCCGTGCAGTTGCCGGAGGTTGCAGGTGATTGCCGGAGGTTGCAGGTTGTGGAAGCAGGTAGGGAGACTGACAAAAACCTCCGGGAACCGCAAGGAAACCTTGGGTGGGCAGCAAAGTCTCCAGAGGTTTCCGTTCAGGTTTCCTAAGTGGGACAGGGGCATTTAGAGTGTGGTATCCAAACCAATAAGTTGTGGTGGTAGCATGCCAGGTAGACTTGCTTGTACCTAGAGTACCAGATGCCCATGAGTGTATTACAGGCTGGAATTTAATGAAGGGTTTTGGTGGGATATATATATAAAATAAGTTGCAAGGGTTTCATGGGGAGGTGTATATATAGAATAACAAATAGCTAGGAGTGAGTTACAGGCTGCAATTTAATTAAGGAGTTCAGATGTTTTTTTATGAAAGCATTTTTTAAATGATTTGACTAATTTTAGACACACATGCAGGAACAATTTTCACAAACACCCACACAGATATATGAAAATACAATTACTTGTGGTTGCTAATTTGTGATGATGGTGAAATATGTTTGTGATTCCAAAGTAAAGTCTGTGTGAAATCTATTGTGTCAATTTATCGCAATTTGTACCCTGCCGTGACTGTAAATGGGAGCTGAGGTGTGTGGGTGGTGCAGTTCACTAGATCACGTCCGCACCCCTCCGAATGCTGCTTCCAAATCCAGCGCACCGCAAGTGGACACAAGTCTGTTCTCCGTCTGGCTGTTGGAGTCAGGGAGGGAAATGGGTTTAGGGTGAGGGGGCTGATTATAGACAATAGACAATAGGTGCAGGAGAAGGCCATTCGGCCCTTCGAGCCAGCACCGCTGATCATCCACAATCAGTACCCCGTTCCTGCCTTCTCCCCATATCAATTGACTCCGCTATCTTTAAGAGCTCTATCTAACTCTCTCTTGAAAGCATGCAGAGAATTAGCCTCCACTGCCTTCTGAGGCAAAGAAAGTTTTCCCTCATCTCCATTCTAAATGGCCTACCTCTTATTCTTAAACTGGTTCTGGACTCCCCCAACATCAGGGACATGTTTCCTGCCTCTAGTCTGTCCAATCCCTTAATAACCTTATATGTTTCAATAAGATCCCCTCTCATTCTTCTAAATTCCAGAGTATACAAGCCCAGCCACTCCATTCTATCAACATATAACAGTCCCGCCATCCCGGGAATTAACCTCGTGAACCTACGCTGCACCCCCTCAATAGCAAGAATGTCCTTCCTCAAATTTGGAGACTTAAAACCTGCACACAATACTCCAGGTGTGGTCTCACTAGGGCCCAGTACAACTGCAGAAGGACCTCTTTGCTCCTATACTCAACTCCTCGTGTTATGAAGGCCAACGTGCCATTAGCTTTCTTCACTGCCTGCTGTACCTGCATGCTTACTTTCAGTGACTGATGAACAAGGACCCCCAGGTCACGTTGTACTTCCCCTTTTCCCAATTTGACACATTCAGATAATAATCTGCCTTCCTGTTCTTGCCACCAAAGTGGATAATCTCACATTTATCCACATTAAACTGCATCTGCCATGCATCTGCCCACTCACCCAACCTGTCCAAGTCACCCTGCATCCTCATAGCATCATCCGAACAGTTCACACTGCCACTCAGCTTTGTGTCATCTGCAAATTTGCTAATGTTACTTTTAATCCCTTCATCTAAATCATTGATGTATATTGTAAATAGCTGTGGTCCCAGCACCGAGCCTTGCGGTACCCCAGTAGTCACTGCCTGCCATTCTGAAAGGGACCCGTTAATCCCTACTCTTTGTTTCCCATCTGCCAACCAGTTTTCTATCCATGTCAGTACCCCACCCCCAATACCATGTGCTCTAATTTTGCCCACTAATCTCCTATGTGGGACCATATCAAAGGCTTTCTGAAAGTCCAGGTACACTACATCCACTGGCTCTCCCTTGTCCATTTTCCTAGTTACATCCTTAAAAAATTGCAAAAGATTAGTCAAGCATGATTTCCCCTTCGTAAATCCATGCTGACTCGGACCGATCCTGTTACTGTTATCCAAATGAGCCGCTATTTCATCTTTTATAATTGACTCTGTAAAGTCCTTACAGGGCGGCATGGTGGCGCAGTGGTAGAGTTGCTGCCTTGCAGCGCTGGAGACCCTGGTTCGATCCCGACCACGGGTGCTGTCAGCATGGAGTTTGTACGTCGACCTGCATGGGTTTTCCCCGAGATCTTCGGTTTCCATTAGCGGGAGAGTCTAGAACTAGAGGTCAAAGCATCAGAATAAAAGGAAGATCTTTTAGGAAGATTAGGAGAAATGTCTTTAGTCAGAGGGTGGGGGGTTCTTTGCCACAGAAGGCTGTAGAGGCCCTCAGTGGATATTTTTAAGGCAGAGATCGATGGATTCTTGATCAGTACAGGTGTCAGAGGTTATGGGGAGAAGGCAGGAGAATGGGGTTAGGAGGGGGAGATAGATCAGCAACGATTGAATGGCGGAGTAGACTTGATGGGCTGAATGGCCTAATGCTACTCCTACTCCTTATGACCTTATTACCTTTCCTCCCACACTCCAAAGACGTACAGAAAAGTAGGTCAATTGGCTTGGTAAATGTTAAAATTGTCCCTAGTGTGTGTGGGATAGTGTTAATACGCGGGGATCGCTAGTCAGTGCAAACCCAGTGAGCCGAAAGACCTATTTCCACGCTGTATCTCTAAATTAAACGAAACTATATGATGCTGACGTTAGGCGTTAGAGATACAGCGTGGAAACATGCCCCTTAGTTATGGGGAGGTCAGTGCCCACGATGGACTGGGCAAGGTTCATCACATTTTACGATCTTCATCTTAGGTACATCATTGGTCTCAAACCTCCCTATCTCTATACTCTCTTCCATCCCCGCACCGCCAACCTAAGCTGGAGTGGGTGTTGTCTGTGCAGCACCTTGCATTCCCTGCCTTTACAGTCACCCATCCACCACTATCTGCAAAGATAGACAACAGATGTATTGTCCTTCCCTCATTGTCACTGGCTCCAAACGTTAGAGCTCTATGCCCAATAGATGGACAATATTTGAGGATCACAATGTTCTCGACAGCAGGTAGGGATGGACAGTGAATGCCAGCTTTGGGCACGATTCCCAACTCCCATAAATGAATGGAAAAACAATCTGCTCTCTAATTCCACCCCTTGCTCAGTTCCAAATTGAATTGTTTCAGGACTTTCACATGAAGAAAGACTGGATAGACTCGGCTTGTACTCGCTAGAATTTAGAAGATTGAGGGGGGGATCTTATAGAAACGTACAAAATTCTTAAGGGGTTGGACAGGCTAGATGCAGGAAGATGCAAGAACATTGCTCACCCTGACAGGTTCAAAATGTAAGTATTAAATGGAGAGAGAGAGAAAGAGAGAGAGCGGGAGAGAGAGGGAGAGAGAGAGAGAGAGAGAGAGCGAGAGAGAGGGTGGAGAGAGAGAGAGATAGATAGAGAGCTGCTCTCCCCTCATCGCTCTCTCTCTCTCTCTCTCTCTCTTCTTCTCCGTCTCTTCTCCTCTCTCTCTTTTCTCTTCTCTCTCTTCGCTCTCTCTCTCTCTCCTCTCTCTTCTCTCTTCTCTCCCTCTCTCTACTCTCTCGTCTTTTTCTCTCTCCCTCTCTCTTTTCTCTCTCCTTTTTTCTCTCTCCTCCCTCTCTTTCTCTTTCTCTTTCTCCCTTCTCTCTTTCTCCTCTCTCTCTTCTCTCTCTCTCTCTTCTCTCTCTCTCTCTCTCTCTCTTCTTCTCTCTCTCTCTTCTCTCTATCTCTAGCTCTCTCTCTCTCTTGCTGCCTCTCTCTCTCTCTCTCACTCCCTCTCTCTCTCTCTTGTTTCTCTCTCTATCTCTCTTTCTCTCTCCTTCTCTCTCTCCTTCTATCTCTCCTCTCTCTCTCTCTCTCTCTCTCTCTCCCTTTTCTCTCTCTCTTTCTCTTTCTCTTTTCTCTTTCCCTTTCTCTTGCTCTTTCTCGTCTGCTCTTTCCCCCTTTACATTCTGGGCAGTGACAGGTTAAACCCATTGTCGAGCAAGCTGTGTGAGTGACTTAAAATTAGAACAGGTTGAAGACTTTGAGGTGCCAAAAGCTGTGGCAACATCAATTGGTGTTATCTGGCATGAGGTGGATGTTTAATCAGGCTCTGAATATTATGCTAAGGGAGGTTTCAGTGATTTGTTTCACACCCGCCACTATCTCTGCTGCAAGTGTGATATATTTTCTCCTTTGAATCTGGCTTGGAGTGAGGAAGGAGGAAGTGGGAAGAACATACCGTATGGGATCTGAGCCCGGCCCGTGTTGTGCTTAATCAGGGTCTGACGCCTCCTGTCTGACCCTTCTCCTCCACTGACTGAAGGGTTGACCACAAGGAGACAGCGGGCACCAGATCACTGCCTGGCCCCCAGTCGTGTGAGAAGGAACTGCAGATGCTGGTTTACAACGAAGATAGACACAAAATGCCGGAGTGCCTCAGCGGGACAGGCAGCATCTCCGGATAGAAGGAATGGCTGATGTTTCGGGTCGAGACCCTTCTTCAGACTCATCCCCAGTTTCCCTCCACCCACTCTTCGAATGGAATGGAAGTTGCGTTCCGACCCAAGACATCATCTATTCTTTTTTCACCCGAGATGCTGCCTGACCCTCTGAGTTGTTTTTCATACCTTTCATTCATTTGTTCTTTGTACCTTTTCATATCTTCAGCTTCCCTCTCCCCTGACTCAGTCTGAACAAGGGTCTCGACCCGAACCGTCACCTATTTCTTTTCTCCAGAGATGCTGCCTGACCTGCCGAGTGTCTCCAGCATTTTGTGTCCATCTTCAGAATGTTCTGAATGGGTTCTACATCTAGAAGTTTCACATTAGTCTTAGGAAGGGTCCAGAGCTGAAACGTCACCTGTCCATTCCCTCCACAGATGGTGCCCGACCCGTTGAGTTACTCCAGTACTTTGGTTTCACTCAAGGTTCTAGCATTTGCAGTTCCTCATGTCTCTACATCTAGAATTGGGTTTTGCCTGACCCCACTGTGAAGGCAGGTGAATGCAATTAGCTGCAACACTCTTGCACTGAGCTGGCACAGCTCAATGGGCCGTATGTACCATTCTTCCACAATTACAACAAGCTTTTGTTGCTTCGGACTAGCATGTGGCTCAAAGCAGTGATTCAGATATCATAAGGGGTGGGAGATTTCAACCTTCATGTGGTCCACGCTGTATCGACTAATGCAATCAACCCGATGTGCACAAACAAATAGATCAAATAGAACAAGTTGAGCTGAAACTTTAGGCTGTGCACGCCGTACGCAAGAAGGCAAAGAGATTGTGACACACATCTAGCTGACCACTGGCAATGTGGAAGTGGGCAATGAGCAGACTTTTGCCTGATACACAGATACATGCACTGTTTGTATCCACTCGTTATCACCTTCTCCACAGCCAACAATGGACCATTGTGGGCTCCACCTTTCTCTTGATCATCGTTGCTGGCTTGGAATTGTTCTTTTCATACCTTTCATCCACCTGTTCATATCTCTCGATTTCCTCTCCCCTGACTCAGTCTGAAGAAGGGCCTTGACCCGAAACATCACCTATTCCTTTTCTCCAGGGATGTGGCCTGACCCACTGAGTTACTCCGGCATTTAGCAACTACCTTCGGTGTAAACCAGCATCTGCAGTTCCTTCCTACAGAGATACATGCAGCATGGGAAGTAGCTCACAGCATAGAGTCGTAGAGTGATACAGTGTGGAAACATTCCCTACGGCCCAACTTGCCCACACCGGCCAACATGTCCCAGCTACACTAGTCCCATCTGCCTGCATTTGGTCCACACCCCTCCAAACCTGTCCTATCCATGTACCTGTCTAACTGCTTCTTAAATGTTGGGATAGTCCCAGACCCAACTACCTCCTCTGGCAGCTTGTTCCATCACCCTTTGTGTGCAAAAGTTACCGCTCAGATTCCTATTAAATCTTTTCTCCTTCACCTTATACCTATGTCCTCTGGTCCTCACCTGCTCTGGGCAAGAGACTCTGTGCATCTACCCAATCTATTCCTCTCATTATTTTATACAGTATATAATCACCCCTCATCCTCCTGCACTCCAGGGAATAGAGTCCCAACCTATTCGACCTCTCCCTATAGCTCAGAGCCTCTACTCCGGGCAACATCCTCGCAAATCTTCTCTGTACCCTTTCCAGCTTGACAACATCTTTCATATAACGTGGTGCATCATTTGGGTGTGACCAAACTCCAAGGTGGGACTGACAAACTGGCACTAGGGCAGAGAGCCAACTTATATTCCCACACCGTTCAAATATCCCAAAGGTGCATAAATTGACTTTCACAATTCCATGGCACACAGGAGCTTGCTTGCCAAATAGAGACAAACAGCAAAAAAAATGAGGATAGCTAGCTGTGACCTGCCACTTACATTACTGTAGTGACAGGTTTACTGAAACATTGGATGAACAAATTGTGCCTAGTGTGTAGGATAGTGTTAGTGAGTGGGGGGGAGTGCTGTTTCCGTGCTGTATCTCTAAGCTAAACTAAATTAAGATGCAGTAAAAATACTTTTAGGTGCTTGGCAAAAAGCTGAGAGGTCTGCAGTCTACTCCAGTAAGGATCTGCTTTCAAATCCCGATGATTATAAAACAAATACTTTGTGCGGAGAACTGTTGTAGCCGATATTTAATCTGCACATCTCAGTGGGGAGATCTGATATGTCTGAAGAAGGGTTTCGGCCCGAAACGTTGCCTATTTCCTTCACTCCATAGATGCTGCCTCACCCGCTGAGTTTCTCCAGCATTTTTGTCTACCTTCGATTTTGCAGCATCTGCAGTTCCTTCTTGAACAGATCTGATATATATATATTTCTATGATCTGATATATATATATACATACACATTATATATATATATATATATATATATATATACACATATATATACATATACACATATATATACATATACATATATATATACATATATACATACATATACATATATATATACATACATATACATATATATATATATATACATATATATATATATATATATATCTATATATATATATATATATATATATATATATACCTGTATGTATATATATATATTCAGTTTTTTAATTAGAGATACAGCGTGGAAACAGGCCCTTCGGCCCACCGGGTCCGCACACACCAGTGATCCCCACATATTAATACTATCCTACACCTACTAGGGACAATTTTTATATTTACCAAGCCAATTAACCTACAAACCTGTAAGCCTTTGGAGTGTGGGAGGAAACCGAAGATCTCGGAGAAAACCCACGCGGTCGCAGGGAGAACGAACAAACTCCGTACAGACAGTACCTGTAGTCTCCGGCACTGCGTTCGCTGTCAGGCAGCAACTCTACCGCTGCGCTAGCGTGCCGCCCATACATATATATTTATAGATCAGATCTCCAACTGTGTGTGTGTGAGTATATGTGTATATGGATGTGTAGGAAAGAACTGCAGATGCTGGTTTAAATTGAAGGTAGACACAAAATGCTGGAGTAACTCAACGGGACAGGCAGCATGTCTGGAGAGAATGAATGGGTGACGTTTCGGGTCGAGACCCTTCCTCAGTCTGAAGAACCGTCTCGAACCCGAAACGTCACCCATTCCTTCTCTCCAGAGATGCTGCCTATCCCGCTGAGTTACTCCAGCATTTTGTGTCTACCTTGTGTATATATATATATATGCACCCACTGAGCTTTTTTCCTCATTAATTATATTGTTTGCAGAGTACTATGTTTACATATACTGTTGTGCTGTGGCAAATAAGAACTTCATTGTGGTGAGTGGTGAGTCTGTGAAATTCTCTGCCTCAGAGGGCGGTGGAGGCAGGTTCTCTGGATGCTTTAAAGAGAGAGCTAGATAGGGCTCTTAAAAATAGCAGAGTCAGGAGATATGGGGAGAAGGCAGGAACGGGGTACTGATTGGGGATGATCAGCTATGATCACATTGAATGGCGGTGCTGGCTCGAAGGGCCGAATGGCCTACTCCTGCACCTATTGTCTATTGTTCTATCTGGGACACTTGACTTGATCAAAAGTCGGTAGGTTTGAAAAAAAACCCAGCAGAGCAGTGAGGTAGTTTCCTGCTACCCCATCCCTGGCCCAGACTGCGAGGGTGAATGAATTTCACTCTGTGAACACATGACCAATGAAAGTGATTCTCTGCTCCCTGGATACCTGAATGCAAATGACTAAACGCTGCTGGATTATTGTGTGACTATTGGGTATGGGGAATGAAGCACATAATAGGAAATGCAGAGAGCAGCAAGATTTGCACTGCATGAATGCCACCTTTAGTTATGTGAATGGAAGGTGATGCTACGCACAACTTTCTGCATTTTGGGCTGAATTCAATTAAAAAACAAAATTCAAAGAACAGGAGCACGACGTTAGAATGGAAAGAGTAAGGCGGATTGTTATTTGATAGGCTCTGATGTCCTTCCTTGCCCAGCTAGAAGCCTGACATTATCTGCTACTCTTCTCATCTCTCCTTAGCCCATCATCATTTCTGTGGTCACTTCTCCTCACTCTCCACCTCAGTTCCAAACGGCAACCCTCGCCAATTCTCACTCCTCTCTGTATCCTTGCACCCGAAGCCAGGGACCCCTCTCTGTAGCCTTGCACCCGAAGCCAGGGACCCCTCTCCTATTCTGATCCATCCTCTTGCACAAGACGCAGGTGTTAGTGGTGGACTTGAGGAGGAGAGGAACACACCTGTCCCCTGTCTCCATCAAGTGTGTGGATGTGCAGTTTGCCAAGGAGTACAAATACCTTGGAGTTCACCTGGACAGTAAACTGGACTGGTCCAGGAACGCTGAGGTCCTGTGCAAGAAGGGACAGAGCCGGCTGTACTTTTTGAGAAGCATCTGCTCCTTCAACATCTGCAGTAAGATGCGGCAGATGTTCTACCGATCGGTGGTGGCCAGTGCCATCTTCTTCGCTGTCGTGTGCTGGGGCAGCAGGGCGAAGGCCACAGACGCCAACAGGATTAACAAACTCATCAGGAAGGCTGGCTCATGGGAGGTGATCTTGGAGGGGAGGATGCTCCTCAAACTATGGAGCATCTTGGACCATACCGCTCACCCCCTCCATGACACACTGGTCAACCTGAGGAGTACCTTCAGCAACAGACTGGTTCCACCAAGATGCAGTACAGAACGCCACAGGAGAACCTTTTTCCCTGTGGCTATGAAACTGTGCAACTCCCCCTTCTGTCGTGGGAGGGCTGACCACCCCACCCCCCACCCCCACTCTTTGCATATCCCCCACTCCTTTCCACTCATTACTTTAATTTTGTTTATCATGTATCTTGTGTTTTTATGACTGTTGGCAGAGCAATTTCCCACCTGGGAAAGTTCCATCGGATCGTATAGTACTCTCCCTCCCTCTCAAACCTATGGTGCATACACCCTCTACCCATCCTCCACCAGCCCTACTAATTCTGCTCCCATAACGTATCAACGTATGGATGACCCTGTGGATCAGGAGTCCTTCTCTAAACCATTCCACCTTCCTTTGCTCTTTTATGGCCAACCTAACCTTGACCAGGACCATGCTTGCCCGTCTTTGCATCCAACATTGCAGTGTCAGTATCTGATGCAGCTCCTGTGAGACTCTACCTAATGTTTTGTGTGTTCCAGGAGACAGTTTATTCCTGTCTGACCTTCAAGGTCGAGAGACTTCTCGTCTCCCAACCCTGGAGTGACATGAACCCGTTTCAGACCCTGGGACTGATGGTGACTTTATTCAGATGTCCAGAAGCTATGTCCCAGTGAAGCACGCGTTTGTCACATTGAGGTTGTTGAGAATAGTTGTTGAGGATAGCACAATGGCGCAGTGGTAGAGTTGCCGCCGTACAGCATCAGAGACCCGCATTTGATCCTGACTACGGGTGCTGTCTGTACTGAGTTTGGACGTTCTCCCCATGGCCACGTGGGGTTTCCCCGGGCGCTCCAGTTTCCTCCCACACTCCAAAGACGTACAGGTTGAAAGTGTAGGAAGGAACTGCAGATGCTGGTATACACCGAAGATAGACACAAAATACTGGAGTAACTCAGCAGATCAGGCAGCATCTCTGGAGCAAAGGAATAGGTAGTGTATTGGGGTCGAGGCCTTTTTTCAGATTATGAAGAAGCATCTCGACCTGAAATGTCACCTATTCCTTTTCTCTAGGTTTGTAGGTTAATAGGCTTTGGTAAAGATTGTAAATTGTCCCTAGTATGTAGGATAGTACTAATGTACGCAGTGATTGCTGGTCGGCGCGGACTCGTGAGCTGCAGGGCGTGTTTATGCGCTTTATCTCTAAACTAAATTACACTGAACTGAACTTGTTGTCTGAGTGATGATTCTGACAAGTTATTGGCCGTGATATCTTTAGGTTGTTGAACAGATGCAGCATGAGCTACGTGAATGACAATCGTCTGTTTTTAACTGTGAGGATAAAAGTGGAACACAAAGTAAACTAGAAACACAAACTTTTATATCAGTAAGCAGCATCTCACTTCGGTGATTTAGACTCAGTTGTCAGGTCATTGTAAGTTGCAGTTCGGGTAAACAGTACCACTTGGAGATCATGAAGAGGGACTATTTAGAAATACAGTAACTCCTTGCCATGGTTATGTGTTAAGTGTAGTTGAATGTAGTTAGAGATGACTTTATGTGAATGGGGAAAAGTGGGACTAAGTGGAAGAATTAGAGAGAGGCAGGATTTTATGGCCCTCCGTCATTTTATATTTAATTATCTAACTCAGTTTGGAGAAGGGGGCGGCATGGTGATGCGGCTGTGGAGTTGCAGCGCCAGGCGCCCGGGTTCAATCCGGACTGCGGGTGCTGTCTGTACGGAGTTTGTACGTTCTCCCCATGACCCTGTGGGTTTTCTCCGTGTGCTCCGGTTTCCTCTCACATTCCAAAGGCGTACAGGTTTGTAGGTTAATTGGCTTTGGTGACAATGTGTAGGATAGTGTTAGTATATGGGGATCGCTGATCAGCACGGACTCATTAGGCTGAAGGGCCCGTTTCTCTGCTGTATCTCTAAACTCTAAACTAATCGGAGAGAGTATCTGCATATGGAGAATTGCCAGCAAAGGATGAGTATCCAAACGCAGGCGAGCTGTGAGGCTTGGCTTCAAATAGCAAAACGCTGGGATGTGGTGGTGGTTTATTTTTAGTTCAGAGGTACAGCGCGGAAACAGGCCCTTTGGCCCATTGAGTCCGCACTGACCAGCGATCCCTAAACGTTAACACTATCCAACACACTAGGGACAATTACCAATTTTACCAAACCAATTAACATACAAACTTACAATAGACAATATAGACAATAGATAATAGGTGCAGGAGTAGGCCAGTCAGCCCTTCGAGCCAGCACCACCATTCAATGTGATCATGGCTGATCGTCCCCAATCAGTACCCCGTTCTTGCCTTCTCCCATATCTCCTGACTCCGCTATCTTTAAGAGCCCTATCTAGCTCTCTCTTGAAAGTATCCAGAGAACTGGCCTCCACCGCCCTCTGAGGCAGAGGATTCCACAGACTCACCACTCTCTCAGAGAAAAAGTGTTTCCTCGTCTCCGTACTAAATGGCTTATGCCTTATTGTCAAACTGTGATCCCTGGTTCTGGACTCCCCTAACATCGGGAACATGTTTCCTGCCTCTAGCGTGTCGAAGTCCTTAACAATCTTATGTGTTTCAATGAGATGCCCTCTCATCCTTCTAAACTCCAGAGTATACAAGCCCAGCCGCTCCATTCTCTCAGCATATGACAGTCCCGCCATCCCGGGAATAAACCTTGTAAACCTACGCTGCACTCCCTCAATAAGAAGAATGCCCTTCCTCAAATTAGGGGACCAAAACTGCACACAATACTCCAGGTGTGGTTTCACTAGGGCTCTGTACACCTGCAGAAGGACCTCTTTGCTCCTATACTCAACTCCTCTTGTTATAAAGGCCAACATGCCATTAGCTTTCTTCACTTCCTGCTGTACCTGCATGCTTACTTTCATTGACTGATGAACAAGGACCCCCAGATCCCATTGTACTTCCCCTTTTCCCAACTTGACACCATTTAGATAGTAATCTGCCTTCCTGTTTTTGCTCACGAGGGTAGATAACCTCACATTTATCCACATTAAACTGCATCTGCCATGCATCTGTCCACTCACCCAACCTGTGCAAGTCACCCTATCTTCAGTTTAAACCAGCGTCTGCAGTTCATTCCTACATAGAACAGTCCACCACAGGAACAGGCCCTTCGGCCCACAATGTCTGTGCCGAACACGATGCCAAGACTAACTATTATTTGCCTGAATATAATCCATATCCCTCCACTCCCCACACGAAAGTGCAGATGATTGAGATGGGACATTTATTGAATCTTATCAATTCCTGATGGGATGGGATGGGATGGATGATGCAGAAAGGAAGTTCCCAAAGGTGGGAAAGGCCACAACTAGGATCACAGCGTAAGGAATGCCGGATAAGCCAAGGGTGAGATGATGAGAAATGCCTTCATTCAAGTGGAGTGGAGAACTTGTAGAATTCTTGCCGTAGAGGAAAGTGGGTTCAAATTGCTAAATGCACTGAAAGAGCCAGATAGAGTTATAAATGTTAAAGAGATCAGGGATATGGGGACAGTGGAGGTGGATAATCATCCACAGTCATATTGAATTAGCGAGTGGGACTCAAGGCCAAACATCCCCATCCTGCTCCAAATCATTTTCTGTGCATCTAATTTACTCTTTATTTCAAATCTCCAGCATTTTATTTTATCCCTTCTGTGGAAAGAAAGAACTGTCGATCAGCTCGCTCTCTCAAACTCTCACTTCTCTGCATTTTGTGTTCAAATATTCATTCAATGTCCTTTTGAAAGTCTCCCCCCCCCCTTTCCCGGCACCCTCGGGGCTATGACTTCATGGGGAAAGTTTAGCCTGTCTTGTGATTCTTTTATCACTTAGCTTAGCCCCCCCCAGCAAGCTGCAACCTTCCAAAGCCAGCCCTGTCCTTCACATGTCCTGGGTTCATGTGCCCATGTTCATATGTCCCATGTTCATATGTTTCATCTTCATACATTCCATGTTCATATGTCCCATGTCCATAAGTCCCGGGTTCATATGTCCCAGGATCAGATGTGCCAGGTTCATGCCGCATGTTCATATGTTGAATGTTCATATGTTGAATGTTCATATGTTGAATGTTCATATATATGTTCCATGTTCATACGTCCCATGTTCATATGTTCCATGCTCATATGATCCATGCTCAAATGATCCATGTTCATATGTTCCATGTTCATATGTCCCATGTTCATATGATCCATGTTCATATGTTACATGTTCATACGTCCCATGTTCATATGACCCATGTTCATATAACCCGGGTCATTATTCGGGGGGACCACGCTGGCACAGAGTGAACCTTGGTCTAACGTAACCCCGCTGGATATCGTGGCACAGATAACACCGCACCGTTTTACGGCGCTGGTGTGCGGGGGTTCACGGCGCGCAGTTTCACTATCGCCTGAAAGCGCCAGGGATCCGGGTTAAGACGCTGACTACGGGTGCTGTCTGCGCGGAGTTTGCACGTTCTCCCCATGACCTGCGTGGGTATTTCTCCGGGTGCTCCGGCTTCCTATCACACTCCAAAGACGGAGAGGTCTGCAGGTTAACTGGCGTCTGCAAATTGCCCCTGGTGTGTGTGGCGGGCGGGCGGGGGGAGCGGGGAGACCTTTACAGAGGCGACAGAGAGAGATGTGAGATTAATGATCGTAATGCTGGCATCTTTCCCCGCCAGCCGAGAACACAAGAGCAATGCGCGCAGCACAGATCACACTCAACCCGTCTCTCTGACTGTCTCTCTCTTAATTGCCTCGATCTCTCGGAGCCGAGCGTGCAGCAGCGATCGAAGCCGTGTGGGAAGGGACTGCAGATGCTGGTTTACACCGAAGATAGACGCAAAACGCCGGAGTAACTCAGCGGGACAGGCAGCATCTCGAAACTGAAGAAGGGTCTCGACCCGAAACGCCACCCTTTCCTTGTCTCCAGAGATGCTGCCTGTCCCGCTGAGTTACTCCAGCGTTGTGTGTCCGGCTTCGCCGATGGAACCGGGGGTTGGGGCTGTTTTCCAATAACTTCACAGCTGATAACTGAGCCCGGGATAGGGGAGGGGAGGTGGGATTCGCGGAAGGGGGTCGCGTCTCCCGGGGCGTCGCGTGTCACCCCAGGGAAGTGTGGTCCGGGTCGCAAACCCGGACCTGGGCGCGCACGGACCAACGCAGGGGATGGGAAAGGGGTGGAGGAGAGAGAGAGTGTGAGAGCGAGAGAGAGAGAGGAAGGGAGAGGGAGAGGGGGACAGAGAAAGAGTGAGATAGAGAGAGGATGAGAGAGGGGGCATCGTGTGAAGTGCGGCAAGGGGACAGAGATGTCTCACTCCCTGCGCGAAGACAGAGGGTGGAATAAACCCCTCACAACACACCTAACCCTGCCCCTCGCTCCGCTTCTGAACAGATCGCAGTCCGAATGGCGGTTTACAGCCCGCGTCTCACGGGAAGGGCAGCATAGAGACAACAGATACCAGAGAGAGCTTTGCCAGGGTAAATGTTGCATTTCATCTATCGTGCATCAGATGCAGCGTGGATGCGCTGGAATGAAGCTTCAGGCTCGGGCTGCTGCTTTGCAAGTCAACTGTACACAGCACAAACACATTAACCCGTTGCGCGCCGATGCAGTGTTGGAGGGGGGTCCCTATTTTCTCCTGTCCATCACAACACACACACATACATATGCACACACACACACACACACCTCACGTCCTCTCTCTCGCTCGCCTCTCTCTCTCCTCTCGTCTCAGTCCCTCTCTCTCTCTCTCATCGCTACGCGAGCTCTCTCTGCTCTCACCTCCTTTCTCTCCTCTCTCTCTCTCTCTCTCTCTCTCACATAAATACACACACACGCACACATATACACACACATACAAACACACACACACACATACACATATACACGCACACATGCACACACAGGCATACACACATACAGACATACACACACACATACTCACACACATGCACACACATACAGACACACTTGCGCACACACACATGCACACAGACACACACATGCACAAACACATACAGACACACACATGCACACACATGTGCACACAGGCATACACACACAGAGACATACACACACATACACACACACACACACACACATATATACTCACAGACAGACAGACACACACATGCACACACGCACACACACATACAGACACACACACACATGCACACACGCACACACACATACAGACACACACACACATACACACACACATATACGCACACACACGCACACACCCACACACAAACACACACACACACGCATATACACACACAGACATACACATACACACACATACACACACACACACACACACATATACGCACACACACACACACACACATATACACACACAGACACAGACATGTACACACACACATATACTAACACACACACACACACCTCTCATCCCTCCTCAATCGCTAACACATTTGGGGGAAACAAAGTAACAGGAAGCAAATCAAAACCACAATATGACAAGTAATCTCCCCGTGTCCCCGGCGAGAAAGAGATAAACGAGACACTTCTTCCCGCGTTCCCTGGACTGAATCTGCTGGCGATGGCCACCCTTCATTAGGGGTGAGATGCCTTGTTTGTCCGCGGCTCCTTACCTGTACCACTCCAGCCCCTTGTCATAGTGCCTGTCGAAGAAGTGCGGCTCTACGCCGACTGCCCTGACATCAGGGTGCACCCGGATAGCCTCCAGCAGAGCCCTCGTCCCCCCCTTCTTCACCCCGATGATGATGGCCTGTGGCAGGCGTTGCACTCCGAAGTCCGGCGTGCTCGATTCCTGGACGTCCCTCTCCAGCCAGTTCTGCGCCGTGCTGAGCTGCGGCTGTCCGGCCGCGCTGCCCGTCGCCTCGGCCGAGCTGAGCGCTTGCAGCCCGGTAGCAGGGGTGGTCGGGGTCCCCTCGTCCGGCCTCAGGGCGGCCCGGGTGTGGGACAGGTAGCCGGCTTCGTGCAAGGGGAACTGCAGGGAGGTGTAGCAACTCATCAGAGTGTAGCACACATAAGTGAGCGAGAGGGAGAGCGTGAAGGCGAAGAGCAAGCGTTGCGATACTTTATATGGTGGAACAGTTGCGTTGGACCAGAAAGCCATCTCTAACAGCAATGCTGCTCCGGGAACAGTTGAGAGACATTTTTTCACTCCAAGTATGGCATGAACCTTTGAAACAAACTGTTCCCATCTAATTCTGATGGAACGAAATGACCTCTGGTTTATTTCACTTGAAGGCACATTCTATTGCGATCCGGACTGTTGCAATAATCCTATTGCAACCTGTCTCTCTTCCCTTCCTCTCCCGGGTTAGCAGAAATTGTTGTCTCCTTACAAATTGCAGTTTCGGCGCTCCCCGGGTCCTGGCATGGTCCATCCGCGGCTGTCAGCCCACAGCCTCGGCTCAGCACTGGAGCCATCCGTGTTGCATGGTCCCGGAGTCTTGCCGGAGTCAGCCCGAGGAAGATGCGCCGAGCATCAGCCGCGGAGGTTCCGCCGGATCCCCGTCTCCGGCTCAAGCGACCGGCCAGCGCTCAGCAGCGCAGGTGAGAGAGAGAGATAGAGAGAGAGCAGCGACTGCCGCCAGCGCCGCGTCTCCGCTGTGTGTGTGTGTGTGTGTATGTGTGTGTATGTGTGTGCGTGTGTGTGTGTGCGGGGCAGCTGGTCCTGTTTGCTGCCCCCTGCCTCTCATCTCCTCCTATCCACACCCCACCCCCTCTTCTCCCATCTCCACTCCGCCCCTCACTCCCCAATCGCCAGCTTTCCCTACCCTCTTTCCCCATTCCTGACTTACCTCTCTCTGTATCTCCTCCTTTATCTCCGCTCTCCCCTTTCTTCCTCCCCCCCCCCTCCTGATATACCTTACCCCTCTCTCCACCTCTCCTCCCACCTCATTTCTTCTCCAGCCTTTCCCTTGCCTACTCTCCCCACTCTTACCTCCTCTCCAGCTCCTCTCCAAATCCATCCCCCTCTCTCTGCCCTCCCCCTCCTCATCCCCTTCCCTCCCCATCCTTATTCCCCTCTCTCTGCCCTCCCCACCCTCATCCCCTCTCTGGCACGTC